>NC_068358.1:62178079-62430579 GCF_020536995.1 Dreissena polymorpha | reverse complement strand
TGAAATGATGCTGATTAGGAAAATAATTAATTAAATTATATTTGGATATGTGCCCATTAGAGGTGCGCAAGCTTAAAAAGGTAGAATTACCGAAATTCCCGTTCTTACACGTTGTAGCATGGATCGGGTATTGAACACGATACACGTGTGTATTAGCACCCTACTGTAGTCCCGGCGGGGTTATCAACTGCACCAATACACCGGTAAGCAACCAGGGGAATATCATATGAAAAAAGAACTATCATGCATGTTTGATTTGTTAAAGTGTGTCACAAAATTTCCCTAACTGCCGATGTCGGCTATAATTTCGGTATAAACATGCAAAGAAATTAACATATATATAATGTTAATGCCGATATGTTATTGGACATTTTGTATGTCAAATGTTCATTATTTGTATTAAAATTAAGACGATTGTATTGAACACGATACACGTGTGTATTAGCACCCTACTGTAGTCCCGGCGGGGTTATCAACTGCACCAATACACCGGTAAGCAACCAGGGGAATATCATATGAAAAAAGAACTATCATGCATGTTTGATGTGTTAAAGTGTGTCACTAAATTTCCCTAACTGCCGATGTCGGCTATAATTTCGGTATAAACATGCACAGAAATTAACATATATATAATGTTATTGCCGGTATGTTATTGGACATTTTGTATGTCAAATGTTCATTATTTGTATTAAAATTAAGACGATGCTTATTTGCCAGAAAGCGTTTATTTCAAATTCAAAACAAGCAATAATCATACATAATACCAAAATATAAAACTAA
This sequence comes from Dreissena polymorpha, assembly GCF_020536995.1. Lineage (NCBI taxonomy): Eukaryota > Metazoa > Mollusca > Bivalvia > Myida > Dreissenidae > Dreissena > Dreissena polymorpha. Next base: position 62,429,799 of record NC_068358.1, on the reverse strand, counting down.
CAAAATGACAACACTCTCGCTTAACGCAACGTTCAGAAGCACGCGCACTTAACAAAATTATTGCAACTAATGCAAGCTGAAATTAATATGTGACTACTTGCTATACAACCAGTATCATGCGAAAATTGATCTTATTTAATTGTGGTTCCCTCTTTGAATTTATGTTGCCTGTCGACTTTTAGAATAATGTGTCAGTAAGAAATGTATTGCTTGCTCTACAACCAGCATCATGCGAAAATGGATCTTATTTAATTGTAAATCCCTCTTTGAACTTAAGTTGTCAGTCGACTTTTAGAATAATGTGTCAGTAATAAATGTTTTTCTTCAGTTTCACATGTTTTTTTAAGAAAATTTAGTGAAAGATGCAAATGTGTCTTATTTATTTTTTTCTGTGTCTTCAATGTATCTTATTTATATGTGACTGCGTGCTTATTTTTTTTCAAGAAATGAAAGATGCAAATGTGTCTTATTTTAATTTTATCCATGTCTTAAATGTGGCTTATTTATATAAGATAAAATGATATACTGCCAGTGTCATGCAAAAAAGGATCTAATTTCTTAATATCCACAGTCACGCTTTGTTCTTTATTAGCACCGTCTTTAATTAGGCTATCTATTTAAAGTACAGATTACTGTGAACTTAATAATTGTGCAACGGTGATGTTGATCCATTATCGTTGTTAACTTAAAATGTAGACAACAAGTTAGCAATTAATGAAATCAGTTATTTTGGAAGTAAATCTAATTTTTTCTGTACAGTAGCCAGGTGGATGTGTATTGAGCGGATAAGATAGGGATCACCACAACAAGTTTCTAATACACAGTATAGACTTCCCCTATTATTATTAATTACCTGATTGGAATAAATAAAGTGTTAAAGATCATTTCATGTGAAAAGCAGGATTTCTGACATAATTTCAATCGTTTTGCTTTTATACACAATTTCATGGAACAATGAATATATTGGCGCGATGGAACACAATTTATAAATCAAGCTGACAGTATAGTATCATTTTTTAATTATGTGTAATTTAATTCGCATCTCTCCCTTAACTCGTTCAATGACACGTGAACTTATATCAATTATAAAACATCACGTGCATCATTAAATATTTTTTTTTAATTATGAAAACATATATGTTCTACATGGTTTTGTTTAGTTTTTTTTTCTCAACCAGAAAGACATTATAAAACATTGTTATATATAAAGCGCTTTACTTTTCTACATTACATAAAGATATATCGATTTTTTTGTTAAGTGTACGTGCTTGACATATTTATAAAAAGGCAGTGTTTATTTTTGTAATAAAATCGAAAATTGACATTTAATTTGATGCAATCCACATTGTTTAGCGGCCAAGCGCAGTATTCCGCTCTCGGCGGCCGATGGTGTATTGCAATATATACAATGAAAAGCTGGGTTTCTGACATAATTTCAATCGTTTTGTTGACGCGGAAGTGCTTTTTGGTGGCCAAAAATACTATTGTTCCCTTTATTTAAACCTAAATCAGTATTTTTTTACACTTGAAGGTTTGTACAGCGGGGATTTCGGTACCGGCGCGGGTTTATGTGCTTGTTAAGAATTACCGAAATCCCCGCTAAGAGGCAACATATTATCCTGATTTATGCTTTGATTAAACATTGATAACTAAATTGCAAAAGTGTATAGCATATTGTAAATAAGGTAGTACGATATCATTTGTTTCATCAGATTTGTTTGGAAAATACTTTCTGAAGACTTATTATTACTATGTCATGTTATATTTACATATACTTTTGTGTAACCAATGTTTTAAATGTACATTTTACCTTTTTTACATTCGTTTACACATTTTTCACATTAATAAACTATTTAATAATGGAAAAAATATTCTGATTAGAGTGTTTAAATGATTAACACTAATATGATTGTGTACAAATCAACATTAATGCAAAGCCAAAACCCAAACATAATGACATATAGACCCTTTAAGGCGTAATATGGGGGATTGGCGTAAACATGGGTGATTTCGGCTCTGGGCGTACGAATGTAGCAGTACCGAAATCCCCGCTAATTATTTTCCAAAAGAAGTAACCGAATGGGAGATAATACATGTCACTGGTTGCTAATGAAAAAAAACACTATAATAATTTTGTTGACACTTGAAGGTTTGTACATCAGGATTTCGGTACCGGCGCGCGTTTAAGTTCTAGTGTAGAATTACCGAAATCCCCACTGAGAGGCAACTTAATGCTGTCAAGAGTGCTTAATAATTAAAATTAATATCATTTTTTTTGCACCTTAACATTCATGTGAAGTCAAAAACCATTCATACCGATGACCTATTGACCAAATATGGGGATTTCGGTACTAGGCGGGCGAATGTAGAATTACCGAAATCCCCTTTTCATCATCGCACATTAGTGTAACATAAATTTTAACACAATATATGTAAGGAAACTCATATGATTCGCGTAATGTGAAAATGATTATTATGCTATAATTTGACCACGAAACTTGACGTGACTTAATACCGGACATTATGGAATGGAGCTACGCTTGCCGTATTTGACATAAGACCCATTTTCGCAAATTATCTTATCAATGCTTATATGAATTTGATTGCTATAATCTAATGCGTATTCGACACGGAATTATTGCCAAGGTTTTTCATTTTGTCAATATTTATCATAGCAGGGGACATTGCTGACATCAATATGGATACTGTTTTCATTTTCTGTCGAGAAATGATATGACTTATTATCAAGATTATTTTATAGTACGGTAGCGTTCTCTTCACAAGTGAGATTTATTTGTACTGGTAAATTGCTCTTATACTCACCATTCGGACTCGACGATCGGCTCGAATAAAAATGTTAGTCGCTTAAAAGTACAAATTCATCATATTGAGCACGATTATTATTATTATTATTATTATTATTATTATTATTATTAATATTATTATTATTATAATTATTATAATTATTATTATTATATAGCTTTTAGAAACTTATACCTTAAAAAAAAATCCCATTGGAAAAAAAAATCCCATGGGAAAAAAATCCCATGGGAAAAAATCCCATGGGATTTTTTTATTATTTTAAAACACGATATAACGCGTTGAAATCGCGAGAAATGCTCATCATTTGTTAAAAGGTAGTGTTTCTGAAGGTTACATGAATAAATCTCTAAAAATCAAAAAAAAATCCCATGGGATTTTTTTTTCCCATAAAAAAATGGGATTTTTTTTCTATCAAAGTAAATTGAACGAAAATAAGCACAAATGCTTTAACAATGCTTAAAATCGATAACTAAGCACAAACGAAAGTGTTTTATGTTTTTGAAAATCCCATGGAATTTTTTCTCCCATAAAAAAAGCTGGAGAAAAATCCCATGGGAGAAACCAAAATTCCCATGGGATAATGAAATATCCCATGGAATAATACAAAAATCCCATGGGACGCCAACTTTGCAAATAAAGTTCATAGTGAAGAAAACGCATTTAACAAGCAAAAATAACCAATTATTAATCACAAGTTAGACTTTTATCTTATACTTTATCACAAATAAGCAAACCTTCAAGAAAAAGGGTACTTAAGTTTGCGAAATTTCGGTTTCGCAAAGTTTTTCCGGTGGCCGTTAATAACACTTTTTTTATATGTTCAAACCGGTATTATACCATTCCGTTATCATCTCGATATGTAACATGTATTTAAAAAAGCACCTTTAATAAGAATACATGCATTTTAATATATATATCATTTATATCTTGCATTTAAATAATTTAAACATAGGTATTGTATATACTTGTATATTCAATGATCAAACAACCTTTATCATAATATACAGCACATACAAATCTGAACCCTGAACATTTACATTACTAACACGCTTGTACAAATATATAGATTCATATAATCTATGCTTGTACAAATATATAGATTCATATAATCTATGCTTGTACAAATATATAGATTCATATAATCTATGCTTGTACAAATATATAGATTCATATAATCTATTTCACAAATAATCTGTTTTTTAACTTTAAATAAATGAGATACAAACACACTAGTAAACACACTAGCAAAAGCATTAAATTGTTCACTTGAATAATTTGGATTGTTCAATACCAAACCAAAGAATTACCAATGATAAAGGGATTTAAATTTTTCACGAGAAACTTTTAAATTTATTCTTCACAACATATGTATTTAAATTGCATGTTGAACGTTAACATATGACACTGAAAATTACAAAGAATCTTTGAATGCAATGCAATGAATGCAAACAAATGAGCCATGTTCTGGGAAAACATGACCGTAATGCATCTGCGTTAGTGTTGTCCCAGATTAGCCTGTGCAGTCTGCAAGGCTAATCAGGGGTATCAATTTCTGCTTGCAGTGGATTTTTGTTTAGAAAAGACGGTTTAACAAAAACCTCAATACATGCGGAAGAAGTCAATCCTGGTAAGCTTGTGTGGACTGCAAAGGCTAATCTGAGACAACACTTTACACATAAATTAAGACCGGTTTTCCCAAAACAAGGCTCAATTAATCATTCCTGCTTTGTTGGTGATAGTCATCTTATAAGACACACATAGAGGAACGTAGTTTTCTTAAGGCATTAGAATGAAGTGCCTTTACATTTTTAATAAACATGCCAAAAATTCATATATATCTATATATCTGACGTAAAACCACCAAGACAAAATTAATTTCTAATGAACAAGCAACATACACTTACTATGATTTTAAGTAATTTAAATAAAATCAAGGTTCCACCATGTAAATTGTATACGGACACAGCAGATGACTTAAATGGGATTGCTATATTTTGAACTTATTTTAAACCCATTTCAGCAAACTACCAATTGCCTATGAAATCACACCCATGCAGTCTTCGAAAGCTACAGGCATCGAGACTTGCGACTTCTTCCGTCTGAATGTCGGTTACTTTGTCCTGGAAGCTAACGTCTTTCAACAACATCTTGTAGGGAGAGAGAAACTCGTATCCTCCTCATCGCGGCTCTGATTCACAAACGAGGTAAAATCGGTTTCGAGCAAATGATTATTGAACGCACGTCTTTCGTCGTCCGTCATAGCCACAAGAGAAGTGGAATCCTGCTCAGAACTGGATTCACTCCCGCTGATCTACGTTACAATGAGAGGTGCGTCTGTACGAAAACGCGATACGGCGTCATAACTACAACGGTTACAGCGTCTTGACAGTTATAGACATACACACGCGTTTAAACAGGTAAATTCTTTGTTTAAACTTACACATAAACGGAATATGGCATTTATTTTTATTTATTGATGTTTCTTTACTCGCTTCCGAAGCTATCGATACATTTTCTAGCGTGAAATCATGATAAAAGAAAGAATTTCAAGCTCAAAACATAGAAAATCCCATTAATTCGTTGTTTCTGGCTTGCAGTTTCTGTCACGATAATTATTTTCAATGGTTTGTATCAAGTTCACTCTTTTACACACATGTGACGCCCATGTGTATAGTATTACTGGTGATTTCTATCTGATTTTGCAAAATAGTTGTAGCATGTCAACTCCGCGTACATGTTACGGTATCTTCTCTTACGACTAAAACACGTTACGGTGTCTTCTTTACAACGTTACAGCGCCTGCAGGAAGGCAAATTAACAAACATGGAGATTTCGTTCCACGATAATAGCATTTTTGACGTTAGTATGGAGGTCGTCATTGATTGGAACAACAACGATGTGCCTGAGGGAACATCTGGACCGTGTACATCGACGCCTATTGCCACAAAACAGAAGGTAGATCTGTTCTCATGCCCCAGCTGTCCATATAATACAAACTCTAGGGGCAATCTTTACCGCCATAAGCGTTCCGTCCACCAGAAGAAGAAGGAAGAGTGTCCCACGTGTGGTAAAACTTACGCCTCCTCATATGATCTACGGACTCATGTTAGAGTTGTTCACGGAGAAACCCCATTTTTGTGTGAATCTTGTAGCCAGAGGTTCAATAATCGCGCTGCTTTAAAGAGACATCGTGATGAGAAACATGCCGATGTGTGTAAGTTTATTTGTGCAACATGTGGAAAGAAATACCACGAAAGGGCATATGAACAAACATATAGGTTCGAAACCGTTTTCATGTAAATGTGGAACATCATTTGGCTACAAGTCGTGCTTAAGGCGACACTTGCAGACTTGCCAACAGCAGAGTACCAAAAAGGAACACAAATGTGACTTTTGTGGGGTAGTTCTTAATTCAAGAGCTGTACTGCTGGATCATGTACAAGGGAAACACGGAGACAAACTGTATACATGCCCGTGCGGGAAATCGTACTCGTGGAGGCCTTCCATGACACGCCATAAAAAGGCTTGTAAATCCGCCTAAGTAACTATAGGCCAGTGAACTTTCAAGTTTGACCTGTTTTCCTTGAATACTTAAGAGCACTTTCACTGACACTGTTTGATATGTTCACTTCACTTCAATATGTTCACTTTTGGTTTGGCATTAGTCAAATAATTTTTCTTTGGTAACGCATAGGCAAATAAAGTACATCCTGATCAAGCAGCTCCTAAAGGAGCTGCCTGATTTGGAAATACTTTATTTGCAAAAGACGTATCAAGGCGTCAATAGTGCTGATTGGGTTAATTGTTTTCTTTTATGAATTGCTTTATTTAAACTAGCGATGTTGAATCAGGTGATCCATGTGTTTCAAATCGTTTTTATTTTAATCAAGTATCATGGTGTACCCTTTAATGTGTCCTTCTGACTAATCGAAACTATTAGTTTTTTTGCCGTGAGATATAAGATATATAAGATATGCGGCAAACAAACACATGTTCTACTTCTTATATGCTATCTTTATTTAACCTTATTCATTTTTGGCCATTTGATGCGTTTCAACGAAATTCATTTTGCGCGTGTGCAATATGACGTAGATACACGCGCGGAATTGATGACTTCATTAACAGCCGTGAGTTATAAGGATATATTTAACGGATATTTTTGGGATTTCACTGCCTAGCACATTATTAATAAAATTATTTGTTATATGCTAGGTAATCAAAATCCCAAAATACCCGTGAACTATATCCTTTTACGTACGTCATCAGTTTGGCGCTCAAAACACGTTTTGTTGAAATAACTCTTCAAATTGTCAAATATTGATATACACAAAATACGATAGCATATAATAAATATAATACTTATTTGCTTACCGTAACATATTCGATTATATCATCACAAGTAATGGAGATAATTTCAACACTTTCACTCGCGCTACGCGCCCATGAAAATACGAATTATCTCCCTTACCGATGATGATATATTCTTTTATCTCACTGCAAACAAGCAAATATTCTCAATGTATTCATTTCACCACATATTATCATTTAGCTATCTGTAATGGCACATTTTTAATTTTTTCATTGGAGGCTTAGTACATGATTTACTGTAATTACTAGAAGGACATTTTAAGGAGATGTGTGTTAATGCGCTTTTAAATAAAACAGACGCTTATGGTGAATATTGTCATTTATTTTTATTTTGTACCATCCGCATGCTGCTTTAATTCGCCAATGTGCACCTTCATATTACGTTCGGGTCCGAGGCGCTAAAGGTCGTATCAAATTAAAGTTTCAGTGGCAGCTCATTCATGCCCCTAACTTCTTTACTGTAGGCATTGCATTAATTAGTCAATAAAAAATTATCACCGGCTTGCAAATATATGCCCTTGACGAAAGTCAATAATAGGTGTCATTAACACCTTATTGTAGTTATACCTCTATAAAGATCCATTTTACCGAAACCTCCACAATATTTACTATATAAATACAATTTACCGAACTTGATATTTACCGAAACCCATAGTTCCTGTCGATACTATACCGTAACCTTAAACATGGTGTAGTAAATGCACTGTAACACTATCTGTAAGACGCCGTAACATTTTAATTAATCAAAATTTATCTCGTTACACTTACATGCAGTTAATTTTGAGACAGATCTTGATAAGATTGATTCAATATTCTTTCTTTCTTACGTTTGTTTGCATTTTCTTCTGTTTAATGTCAGACTTTGAATTATATTCAAGGATTGTATGAGTTGTCTATACAGGTCTGTATAACTTCCATTTTATTGATAAGATAGGAATAAATTACATGGCAGGCTATGAAAGAGGAACACAATATCCGTATCTAAATAAACGTTGGCTTACACATACAAAAACTATTTAAGATAACCGTTATTTACCATTTATTTTAACAAATTCCCGTATCGTCAATAAACTGTGGAAAGACGCCGTAACCGTTGTAGTTATGACGCTGTATCTCGCTGTCGTACAGACGCACCTCTCATTGTAACGTAGTTCAGCGGGAGTGGGATTGATTTGAAATAAGCGAGTAAATAGATATACTGACTGACTTGACTAACCGCTGATGGTGTGCCGCTACGGGTAAATGTTCGCGACTAGGACTGATGCTCAATGACCCGCTAAGGATTTCTCCGCTCGAGAGAGAGACTGGCTGCGCATTATGTCCAGAGAACTCGGCGAACAAGAGAGATGTCTAAACTTGCATAGAATGCGTAATTAACATTTTCAGGAATGTGCGTCAGGATGGAAACGGGTCCGGATTCAATTTTTCCAGTCTCTGTCGTTTTTTTTAATTTCCAACCTGGAGATATATCCTGTAATTGTGGCAGCTCTGATAAACTCCATACGGCACCATACGACGAGACCGAGAACTCTCACTCACTCATTTTATTTGCGCGCCGGCTCTTGTCTGCTCCATTTTCAGAAAGCTTCTAACTACTTGACTCCTTTTGTTTCCCTCTCTACACAGGGTGTCTGGCTCCAGAGCATCAAGGGTTATATATTGCTGGCACTTTTTTCTCTAATTAAATGGCGAAGAGTGATCATGTTGAACATGCTTAATGTAAACAATGTTTCAGCACATCACTTAATATTTAATGGCAAGGTGTTGATATCTCTGTATCAGCTCATTCTCTTTGCTGCGCATAGAAGGTAATTTTAAAGCATCTATAAAAATTTATCTTGACCATATAGTACAAATGTAATATTTCTGGGTAACTCAATTGGCTTTATTATTTCAATACAGGTAAACTGACACATTATCTACTCGTTTTACATAATGTAATTTACACGACCATGAACGTATGCATTATCTGTTAAAAATAGTTATATTAGGCTGATAGTAAAGGGGCCTTTTCACAGATTTTGGCATTTTTTAACTTATTCATTAAATGCTTTATATCGATAAATGTAAACATTGGATCGTAAAAGCTCCAGTAAAAAAAATCAAGAATAAAATTAAAAAAAAGAAAAGAACATTGCCCGGACCAGGTTTCGAACCAGTTACCCCTGGAGTCCTGCCAGAGTCCTGAAGTAAAAACGCTTTAGCCTACTGAGCTATTCCGCCGATTACATGTACTTGAAGTATTTTATACCTTATATAAGCAATCTTCGTAGTTTCACAAAATTTAACGACAAAAACAGAACTCTCCAAATTATTCAATCGTTTCGCGTTGCAACGCTTTATAATTTTTAGGTTTTAAAATCGTCAAAAGATGCATATAATGGCTATATTAGACAATGGTAAATGTTCAGTATTACTGTTTCCTCACAAATATCATAACTAAAACGAAAATTTGCGAATCTGAAACAACTTTTTTCAATTTTGTCAATTTACCAAAGCGTGAAAAGATCCCTTTAAGTAAGCATGTGTTTCTATTTTGGCGCTTAGTAAACATACTTTTTGACGATCCATATTAATAAATAATAAAGAGTTTCTATTAATATATGCACACTATTTTATCACCACATTTTCTGTAGAAGTATTAATTAGCTAGACTAATAAACAGAGGGGGTAATCACGTGACAAACAAGATGGCGACGTTCATGCCGAAGCGGGTATTTTTCGTCGTTTTATACCCTTTATTACTTGTGTTATTATTTTTTATTCCGCTCACTTTCCAGCCATGTTAGGAAGAAAGTTATTGGCTTTTATTTCATGGTAATATTTGCTCTATATCTCGACTTTACTCGGTGCGAAATTTCTTAGCGGAATGACCTAATTAGGGCTCCACTAAGAAAATTTGCAGGGAGTAGAGTCGAGATATAAAGCGAATTTAAATACGAAATCAACGCTAATCACCTTTTAACTGATATGGAAAGTGAGCGTCATTTAAAAAATAAACAGAAGTAATAAAGGGTACAAAACGGCGAAAAATAACTGTCACGGTATGGACGTCGCCATCTTGACAACAACGTGATTACCTCCTCTGATAAAGTATAAAAAATATAAACAAAAAAGTACCAATCGTACAGGCAGCTTGCATGGCTCTGAATTTGGAACGATGTAGACTGGAACAGCATTGCATGTTCATACGCGTTCCCTGTCAACGATATGAACACGGTCATCAAAGCCTCATGTAGCAGGACATGCTCGACGTATGCTGCCACCAGACTAGTGATGAAAAATAAGCTGTTTTTAATATTGAAGGAATCAATCTGAAAAAGCGCGATATAGGCCGATATTCGCAAATCCACTAAGGAAAGTCATAACCAGTGGTACATTTTAAGATTACATTTCCTTCGTGAAAGGCAATCTTTTCTGCATTCGAACTCTACAAGTTTTAACCATTTAACCACTAATAACGTGTTAAAAAAACATTTTAAATTCAATTTAAATATATCACATTTACAAACAGGTCATTCAAAAAAACACATGAGAAAATACAAAATGCATCCTGGGAGCCGTTTCATCAACGATTTACGACTAGTTGTAAATTACGATTTACATAAATTACGATGTTTCAATGAAATCGCGTTTCATCAAGCAAATCGTAAATTAAAATTACATAAATTTCATACATAAATATACGACTGGGTAAGGGCACCCGTAAATTAACGTAATGGCGGTCGTTTTTATCATCCACGATGACAGGAGACGAAAAATTACCAATGCCAAGGCTTTTTAGGGAGAGAATGGTTCTCGAAAACCTTAGAGATGAGAACATTGCTTCGATATATCGTCTAAGTAAGGGCGGAATAGAGCGATTGTTGGTTTTGATCGGGGAAGACATAGCACCAACTTACCGGCGAGCTCATCCCTTTCATTCCGTCGCTTAGGTATGTAAATAAGGCGAAGAAATCATTGATTTAAACAAGTATAATTATAAAATTGTATTTATCTTCAAACAGCAAATAAGTAGAATTTAACCCAAAAACTATAGAGTAGTTGCCCTTTGTTTACTTAGCATTTGACAACTCGGATTTTGAAAAATGGTTGAAGAATAAGTCATTGTTGGATCTTTTCTTAATAAAAACATTCGATGATTACTGGTATTAGTTTAATCATTTATTGTTGTGTTTCTTTACAAATGACTATGTTAAACTCATTCTATTTTGTGTCAACGTGTACTTATCGATGCAGACTGATTTACCCCACCCGATAATGTTGAACTTGTAGTTGTTCTACTTCTAAATGTTGTGATTAAACAATACTTTACCTCGAAATTGTTGATTATAACATCATGATCATGAAATGTTGTTCGATTGGTCATTGTCAGCTCGGATACTACTTACCTGTACCCCGGGTACTCTTTAAGTATACTTACATGTAGAGCTAACCCTGTTACAGTTAATATACTTTAACATAGCCGGAAATTTAATGCTAAATGGGTTGTTGTAGTCTTAATTTTTTTTAATTATGTTCACATTAATGTAAATTTTTTTCTCAAATAGTCTTTATATCATCGAAATTTATACTCAAAAAGTATGTTGATGCATTTTTTTCAAAAGGTTAGTTTTATTTAGATAAACAATATCGCTTTACATTTATCTGTAGTGCACTGTACCACATCGGATTTTGGGCAGGAATACAACTCGGGTACAGTCTAATAAGGACCGGGTACGTTTAAGTATATTAACCTAACCCGAGGTACATGCAAGTATGCTTAATGGTACCAGGGGTACATGTAAGTAGTACCCAAGCTGTGAATAACCAATCGAGCGTGAGTAAAGTAGATTGTACCTTATGTCTTTAATAATTGCAGAACAATTACCTTAATTATTTCTATATTGTTTTCATTTGATTACAATGTATTTATTTGTCAAATTCAAATCTGCAGTGCTATAAATATGCAACCCCCATCCAAAAAATTTATTTCGTGCATATTGATGGGGCTTTTTTATTTATTTACTCCTTTTCTGCATTCCTCCCTTTTGTGTTGGTAATGTGAACATGAAATGATGAGCACTCTCATGTTAATGAATAACTTTTATTTTTTATATAGATTTTGGCATATTGCATATTGCCAAGGGAGATGTTTACCGAGGATTCCATGCCATTAATGTGCAGGCTGTTGCTGACGCCAGCATGAGGTAAATGTAAATACAGTATTATGATTCATTACCTTATCATTAAATTTGGTATAAAAGCAGATAAATACCATAAAAGGTTGAAATAAGCGTAATGCTTATCATCTTTGACATCTAATAATAATTAGTTACGTACATGCGCAAAAATCATTAACTACCACAATAAGCACCATTAGCACTGTGTGATCAAGCTTTTGTTCTATTATGTGTTAGCCAATGCAGCTATCAGTATTATCTTTAAATATTGTCTTAAGTTACATTATTTCATCTAGGTAACTCAAATATAGAGATTTGATGATACTTAAGCTAGTTTTGTGAAACTTATTGAGATGCTTTCCTACCTTAATCTAACAATATTAACTGTGGACTGCTGTTTTATTAAATACAAAGCTACTGCCCAATAAAATATTTCTATTTACAGCAATATCTGAGCACCAATGATGAGGGTCATCTGCTGGGAGATAGTGGGTATCCGTTAAGGACTAACCTGATGACCCCTTAACCTCATCCCTCCCATGCTGCGGAACAGGCCTACAATGACCATCTATGTAGAGGGTGGGTAGTAGAAAGGGCATTTGGAGTGTTGAAATCACGAGATTGGTAACATATTATAAAGGTTGTGAAATGTAAGTCTTATTAGTGTGAGATCAACTTACCACACAGTATTTAAATGAAGTATTAGTGCCAATCTCTTTCTTGTGCCTCACAGTGTCTTAAATCAAACGTAAATTTTAAATCTTGATAACGTACAACTTTAATTATCAAATTTTAGAATTTATATGTAAATTAACTTTTATTATAACTGAGGGTTGTTTGCATGTGTGAATATGATGTTTCATAAAAAAATGTCCGTTTAAATAAACTGATGTTTTATTCATTTTATTTTAAATCTTAAAAAATCACTTTGCTTTTCCTCAGACTCTATGTATGAAATATTGTTTACTAGTGCATTTAAATGATATTGTGCATTAATAGTGAATACAGGCACAAATAAAGTGTTTTTAGGCTATATATTATATATAATTAATATTGAAATTAAATTAATGTCAATGGTATCAGGACAATTTAGTCACTTAGACAAATGTCTATGTTAAAGAAATACTTTTGATATTTGTTTAGATATCTGCATGCCACTGGTGGATGTTGGCCTTTCAAGTCCAATAAGTGCTGTGAAATATCAACTGTGTACATGCCCCTGCATAACCTGTGTCTGTATTCAAACGTTCCACTGATAGAGGAATTGGTTGGAAACATGATGGAACCGGAAGTTATAAACAACACACCAGTACATCGAGCAGCATGTGATAAGAGGCAGCAGCTGATCAAACTATTTCATAAAAAATGTTAAAAAATTATAGTTATAAATGTTATAAAGTGAAAGATGGCTTGAGTCTTCTTTGAATAGGCAGTGCTGCACTACTCAGCCAAATGGCGTAAAGTTGTGTCATATGATTTGGAAGGATTGGTATTCCTGGTCGTCTAGACATAATAGTTACAACAGCTGATGTTTGCATGTTTTATAATTGTGTATGCATAATTTGTCTAATATTTACTTCAAGGTTATAGGTTTGTGAAAGAAAGAAATGCCAATGTTCTGAGGGCCAATAAAAAAGTTATGTGTTAGATATTACCAAGTGCTTGATTTAATATTTATTTTAAAGGGAACTTTTCCTAAATTTTGGCAGATATTTAAGTTTTTCATCAAACGCTTTTATATTGATACATGTAAACACTGGATCTAAAAAGCTCCAGTAAAAAAAGAATACATATAAAGAAAGATAAAAAGTAACTCCTACAGGGCTCAAACCACTGACCACTGAAGTAAAAGCCTCACACTAAGACCACTTGTCCGTCCGTGTTGATACAATGAGTGATGCATTTTACACGTTATATAAGCAATCCTCATCGTGTCACAAAATATAACGACAACAACAGAACTCTACAAATTATTCAATCGTCGAGTGTTGCAGCAGTTAGTTGCAAGGCTTTAAAATTTTCAAGTTTTTAAATCGTCAAAAGATGCATATAATGGATATTTTAGAGCATGGTAAATGTTCAGTATTACTGTTTCCTCACAAATATCATAACTACAACAAAAGTTTGCGATTCTTAAACTTATTATTTTTAATTTAGTCCATTTACCAAAACTGGAAAAGGTCCCTTGAATATTGAACAGTTATCTGAGCTCCAGAAAAGATCATATACTCAAGGTACTTTTCCCCATTAACAATTTTTCAAGTGATATTTTACCCACTGACTTTCGCTCTAAAAGGTGTTCTCTGTAATGAACATTCTCAAAGCCACATTAAAACAAGGGCTTTTAGTAAAACATGCATGCCCCCCATATGAGCTGTCAGTTGTAGTGGCAGTCATTGTGTGAATACGTTTTTTGTCACTGTGAACTTGACCTTTGACCTAGTGACCTGAAAATCAATAGGGGTCATCTGCCAGACATGATCAATGTACCTATGAAGTTTCATAATCCTAGCTGTTAGCATTCTTGAGTTACCATCCGGAAACCATTTAACTATTTCGAGCCACCGTGACCTTCACATTTGACCTAGTGACCTGAAAATCAATAGGGGTCATCTGCAAGTCATGATCAATGTACCTATGAAGTTTCATGATCCTAGGCGTAAGCATTCTTAATTTATCATCTGGAAATCATTTTACTGTTTCGACTTAATGTGACCTTGACCTAGTGACCTGACAATCAATAGGGGTCATCTGCCAGTCATGATTAATCTACCTATGAAGTTTCATGATCCTAGGCCTAAGCTTTCTTGAGTAATCTATCATCCGGAAACCATCTGGTGAACAGACCGACCATGCAAAACAATATACCCCCTCATCTTTGAAGGGGGGCATAAAAAGTGGGCTTGTAAATGTATCGGTACTTTATTATAATAAGTGTGCGGTGTATAAATATGGATATTATTGTCATGAAAAAATATAAGTTTTCCAGTATATTAGATTGTTTCCGAATGTATTTACTTAAATTTACCCCTTTATGATTCTTTGTTCAATTATTTAGTCATCTACCGTTAAAATATGCTGTTTACCTGTGCAATTTTTTTGTATTTCTATTGAAATGTTTATCATAATAATGTTTATGGTATTTGATAACAGTTGCTATGACACTAGCTTTCAATGAATAAAACACAAAGAACATTCACAAATATTTATTATTAATCAGGAAGTACAATATATTAACTGGGCATGGTATTATAATTCATATGACAATTTATATCTTACATGATATTATGTGTAATAATAAGTTTCATAGACTCACTGAACACCATCACATGTAAAATCAATTAAAAGTTCCAGAAACAATTGAGGAATTTAAATATTTTTTTTAAGAGAAACCAGTTCCTCATGATTATTGCTTATGTCCCCCTGAATGACATATCTTTCCCTTGACGTCAACATCTCCCGGGTTTAAGTTACGCTGTTGCTTCATTCTTCACATGTTGCTGCAAGCAGATAAATTTACTAGTTTATACATTTAACAGAACTAAATATTAAATACACAACATATGACACTATGGTCATAATAAGTTAGCATGCCTACATGACCTGGTTTTGTTTCTGAAAGTTGGTTTTTGTATTGCAAAATTAACCTAGCTTTCTGAATTTAAACTCAACATTTGTGTGTGACACTAATGCTCTGCATTCCAATTTCTTTTTAAGTACATTGATGTTTAAAGAATTAAATAAAAAGTACATTGACACACAAGTTCATACCCTGGTAAATAGGTTACCGGTAATAAAGTTAAATGAAACAAGAAATATCTTTAAAAAAGATATACGGCGTAAATAGTTTAATGAATGAGATCAAGGATAGCGAATGTCTTTTTCTGTGCAGTTCTTAGCTGCATCACACGCAGTACGGGATGTTACGGGGAGTTTTCGCGGCTTATTTTACATTATAACATATTGCTGGTCATAAACCTATAGATACAAAACAGAAAACCAAAAGAAGAATGGAAGTGAAATTTAAAAATATGAGTCAACCGGCCACACGAGAACAAACCTGTTTTAGTGGTCTGTCGGGCATTGCTATTTGATTCGATTATTAACAGTATCGAGAATCATCGTGCTCATGCTTAAAGTGATATTATGGGCATTTTGCACTGTTGAATTGAGCTGAAAAGAATTAACAGGTCAAAATAGTTAGTTAAAATGTGGTTACTGATCAATTATATGCAACTCACCTTGCTACCAGTTGTTTATAAAAATATATTTTATATTCGATATTCTTACGTGACCCACCCAGTCCTGTAAGCCGAAATGATCCGTAAAACAATATTGTGTCTTTGTGTCGTATGAACAAATCTGCACTAAAACTAAATTTAGGTTCAACTCGTAAACGCATGATCAGTTGTCAAACGAAAGTACGGTTAATATTCAAATGCATTATTTTTCTCTTTCTGGTATATTGTTTTAGTATGTTGGAGCTGCATTAATTACTATAAGTGTATATGAAGTAGAAACATCAAAAATAATCAACGGTTGCGATAGACACCTATAAACTGTTGCATGCTCATAATATCACTTTAGTACATTAGGCAATATGGTGGAATAATTATTGTTAAATTTATTAAAAATAATATTTATCATTGTATTGTTGAAAACACATTAAGAATCTATTATTGACATACCATAATTATATTGCTGAATATCTTCTTTTAACATATTTCTGGTCTAAAGAAAATTCCAGGTCACCTAGTTCACGGATAGCGTCTTTATTATATAACGATTATTTTACTGACCGCGAACTCCGGTGATGACCTGTATATAAACTCTGAATGTCCGCGACTTGACCCGAAACCTCGCGGGTTGAAATGCAATTCTTTAAAGTGAGGCCTCGCTTCCACTGCTCTTTATACTTTTACATGTTAACATGTTGACAGGAATATGGAAGTAAGTACTAAATATGAGAACATAGCCTTTTAAGTATAAACGCTTTTGCGTTGGTAATACTCTGAAAATAAAAGGTGTACGCACAAACTGTATTGATGTCGAGAATTGAGTGTAAAACTGTTCTATCTATTAAGCCTTTTCATTAGATATAAAATTGTTTCATACAGTAAAACAGTGTTACAAAGACGCGGATATGTTTCCAATGTTCTGGTGGTATACTCAAATCAGCCATTGGAATAAATGAAGTGTATTCATTCGTACCTAGCCGCGGGAAATTTTATTTGAATTTTATTGGACACTTACAAAGGTCAAGTCAGGGTGAAAAGCTGGCTTATGCAGCTTACGCCGAAAAATGCAGATATACTTTATCCCCATAAAACAGAGTACAATAAAAAACAAGAGCACCGCATAACAGGTGTGAACGCTAGGCTGCGGGTGCATTTTTTAACGAATAAAAGCTTGTCAGAATTATTTTAAGGTCACAGTGACCTTCACCTTTGACCTAGTGACCCAAATATGGGTTAGGCGTGTAGAACTCATCAAGGTGGAGCTGCATATGAAGTTTCAAAGTTATAGGTGTAAGCACTTTGATTTTATGGCCAAAGTTCAATACATTGACAAAATGTTGAGGTTTCAGCATGACGCGGACGACACGACACGCTGGCTATAACAATACCTTGGGTTTTCTCCGAAAACAGCCCAGCTAAAAATTGAAAACATAAATTGTTACATTTTAATTGTAGGAAATAATTATCAGTCAGCTTTACTATAATCTATAGAAAAAAAATAATAATTACTATTTGTTGGCTCTGCTTTCAGTTTTATGTTTTAACGTAGCTGAGTGACACAACTGACGTCATTTATTTGACAAAATGACAACATAATCCCAACGACATTCTTAAGTAAAACTCTTTAACAATGTATATAAATTGCGAAAAAGCATTTTAATTCACTCGTGATCATAGAAAATATATATTTTCACTCGTGGCTGCGCCACTTGTGAAAATATCATTGTCTATGATCACTCGTGAATTAAAAACGATAATCCACCAAATTCAACAAATATCATCTATGTAATAGACAAACAAATAGCATTCTCAATATGACATTTGTAATTACTAAACATGTTGTGTCATGTGAATCTTATACCTAATTGAAATAAAATATTTGATAATTGAACACAAAAATGCTGACATGACAAACTTTCAATCCATGATGTCTTGTTATTGTCAGCCTAAATTCCGATTGGTCTATATTAAATTATATTATTAAACTGTTAATTGATCTACACCACAGTCGCATTTCTGCATAGAAAGAACAAAACAATTAATCTTACCAACATATTTTTATTCATGGATAAAGAAAATAAGCAAAAAATAATCTTCATTCTTGCCAATATCAATTGCCGCCTTAGAGCCTTTTGATGATTTTTGCTTTGGCAGACACTTGGCTGAAATAATTCGCGTTCAGATTTATCCTGAACGCGAATTATTTCAGCTGTCTTCATTCATGACCAACAAGTTCTCAACTCACATTTCAACCGTCTTCATCCAAAATAACTTATTTTTGCGTTTAGTAACGGAAAGAGAGTGTCGGCCATACAGCAATCGGTAGCCTTCCACACCGGTCTACACGACGTTTTCCAATGTTTGTTTTTGTTTCGATTCACAACTAGCATTGTTTTTGTTAGTCCAAATAATTAGACGTAAATCGACCTCATATTTATAGGAGTATGTTTTTGTGCAATGTTTTACTTAGCTGACAGAACGCGCGAAAATTACGTCATGCAATTTTTCAGACTGTGTCACTATTTTTTTCGGTTACAAAATACGTATATTTAAGTAGTCGTATTTTATGTATGTTGCATTTACGATTTCTTTGATGAAACGGAGTTTATGTAAAATCGTAAACGCCTACATTAATCACGATACATAATTTACGATCGTATAAAAATACGTAATTATTGATGAAACGGCCCCCTGATACGTTATTGCTGATATACACACGAGATACTTGAGCACACAACTTACTGTTTATCTTTACTGAGCATTTTTACCAGTTGCTGGTCTTGAAGACTTCTCACTTGTCTAAGTGAGAAGAGGTATGGCTCACTAAGTATCAAAATTAATACGTTTCATATAACAAATGAAAATGTACAGGCCTGCATAAAACATTTACCAAATAAGCTAAATGTTGTGTTGAAAAGAACATTTGATATCTAACTGCAGCATGTGTTTTGAAATGAACGGCATTTTATCCACTATCCTTTGAATTGAAGAAGATAAATTGGTCACTTATATTTAATTACCAAAGTGTTTCTCATATGCGGTCCTTAAGTATGGACAAATTATTGTAGTAAAAAAACTGTGCCCCATCAATCGTAGTGTTCACTATTCTCGGAATACGAGTTAATTTATTCAACTCATGTATGCGACAGAAATTAAGCAATAAATATGAAAACAATAAGCTTTTATTTCCTCCAGAAATTTTTCCTTGATACATAACCTGACGCATTATATAGCTTGAAAAAACTAGAGCTTTGTCACAGACGTGACGTATACCCCCACGTTCCGCATTGACACAGACTATTTTGCATGCTGTCTTCACAAAACAAGAGAATCTAATTTATGGCGATGTTTAAGAATTATTATGCCATTATCATTTATGGCCATTTCGACCTTTGAACTCTTGAATTTTCATTCGCATGACATGCCGTCAAAATTTATGGCCATCTTTTACTTTTGCATGAACTCCAAGTGTGACCTAGACCTTGGAGTTATCGACATAATACTTTCGCATGCACATAATCCAATGATTGTGAACAAATGTACCAGGTATTTTAAAATATATATTTTTTTAAATATATATTTAAATATTTTTTATCTCACAATAAATAACATAGTTAGGCCCGGACAAGATCATTTATGGCCATTTTTAACCTTTAAACTCACAGTGTGACCTTGACGTTGCAGATATCGACGTAATTCTTTCGCGCGACACACCGTCTAATAATGGTGAACAAATGAGTTAAATGATTTTAAAATCTCAAAATGAACAACATAGTTATGGCCCGGACAAGCTCATTTATGGCCATTTTTGACCTTTGAACTCAAATGTGACCTTGACCTTCGAGATATCGACGTAATTCTTTCGCGCGAAACACCGTTCAATGATGGTGAACAAATGTGCCAAATGATTTTAAAATCTCACAATGAACGACATAGTTATTGCCCAGACAAGCTCATTTATGGCCATTTTTAATCTTTGAACTCAAAGTGTGACCTTGACCTTCGAGATATTGACGTAATTCTTTCGCGCGACACACCGCCCCAAGATGGTGAACAAATTTGCCAAATGATTTTAAAATCTCACAATAAATGATAAAGTTACGGCCCGGACAAGCATTTGACCCTTGAACTCTAAGTGTGACCTTGACCTTGGAGATATCGACGTACTTTTTTCACGCGACACACCGGTCTATGACGGTGAACACATGTACCAAGTTATTTTAAAATCTAACGATAAATGACATAATTATGGTCCGGACAAACTATCGGTTTAAAACACACTAAGTGACCCCGTGACCTAGTTTTTGACCCGGCATGACCCATATTCAAACTTGACCTATACATCATCAAGATACATCTTGTGACCAAGCTTGGTGTTGATCGGATGAAATTTCGGGACAGACGACCGACCGACAGACCGACAATGTGACTCCTATATAGCCCCCATTACCAATGGTAATGGGGGTATAATGGAGAATGTTTTTATGAAGATACATTCAGCTTTTTTTTTAAAACTGTATTTCTGAATGCGGTTTCTGTATATATATATATATATATATATATATATATATATATATATATATATATATATATATATATATATATATATATATATATATATATATAGTAAATTATCAGGAGAATGAAGATAATCATTCAAACTGCATGGACAAAACATCATTCACTTGGTACGCATGAATGTATCTGTGTCTTGTTAAAAATACTTTACATTAACAATATCATAAAATAAAATATCTTTGTAAATATCTTTGTAAATACACATTCGATAGGCATTTGATAGGAACAATTTAGGAATAAAAGGGCAACAGTTAAGTCTCACCACGCAGCTTAAAACTGTCCATCCGTATCCTTGGGTTTGTGGTACCCCACCAGACCGGAACTTGGCGCTGCTCTGGAGCCATGGAATATCTCCTCTACAAATTATGAAAAAATATAATGTTCTACCATGCAAACCTGTGAAATACATTGTGTTTATAAAATGTGTTACGAATGTTAACAATTTATAGTATACGTGTGTTTTACAGAATTATTTTATGTAATGTTAAGAAACACCTGTAACATTTTCGGTAATCACGTTGCAGGAAAACGAATCATTTCTGTCGTCAGTTGTCAAACGAAAGTACGGTTGATATTCAAATGCATTATTTTTCTCTTTCCGTGATATTGTTTTAGTATGTTGATGCTGCATAAGCAAATATAAGTGTATATGAAGTGAAAACGCCAAAAATAAACAACGGTTGCGATAGACACCCATAAACATAGCATATTCTGTTAGATGCGCATAATATCACTTAAATAATCTCCAAAACATCGAGATTACTTTACGTGAAAATGTTAAGTACATGTCGTTATTATAAAACGGTAGGGCATCAGAAAAAATCTTACTTACATGTATTACATGCTTAATTATAAACGGAACAACATTTGTAATTTGCATGCACTTAGGCGTGCTGATATGATATATCCAAGGTTCATTATGTCGAAGTTTTTTCATAATTATGCCGTAACTTCAAAAAAAAAATCACGTCAAACAGATCACTAGCTTAAAAGATAGTTACAAGAAAAATGTAAACATAATCTTCAGCCACTGATTGATAAATATGTTTGTGCCGTCAACATGCAATTAAAATGCAATAAGTGACACACCTGCAACATTTTCGGTAATCACCACGTCTTCGTCTACCTGCTTTATGCGATGGAGGTCCTGAAGTGTCTTTAAGAGTATTTATTTTTTTATTTTCTAGATACCGCCGATTCACAAAACAACGATGTGCGTGTTAACTTGCAAATGTACATGTTTATTTGTATTTGTCACAAGACCATTCTAATTTTTTCCGATTACGGAAGTATATGCTGTTGTAAAAAAACATATAGAAGTTAATCTAAAAAGCGTGTTTCAATTATGAAATGGAACCTGCATTGAAGAAAGCTTAAAATGTACTGGTAAATATAATTACTCGAGACCAAAAGCATCAGGGAAAACTCGATTGTGCTAATTATTAACTTAACCTTCATTTTTTTCTGTCAATTGGTATGTATTTGCTCCCCGTCTCTTATCTTTACTTGTATAAGTCTAAAACAAATATATAAAAAATCAATTATTAAATTGGTAGAATTATCGAAGTGGAGGTACTATTGTTGATTTCAATTGTATTCAAATCGTATGGTAAATGAAAATGGTTAAATAATGTTATTTTTTAAATTCCACATACATGTTAATAATGATGTTAAAATGTTTCTTTAAATGTATTCGTACCCAAAACCTACTTCTGCAGAGCATGCAAGAAAACTTCTCCGCACCTATAAGGACGACCAGGTCATCTTCTACGCAGTAGGGTTTGAAATGGAAATCTCTTCCCCAAGTACCACACTGCAACTGTTTAAGCGACAATATACTTATTTTGAATATCATAACTTTTGCACACCGTTTCGCTTTTAAATCAATAGCATGTCGTTAAAACAAAATGATGTTTTTTTTTATAAATATATACATAAAATATATTTTGGATGTATAATTGTAACCTTTTGCTCCGCTTCATCTACTGCAAAGCCAGATTTCGGACACGTATCAATAAGGAAGTCTTAAATGTTATGTTAACATACAATGTATATCATGCCTCTTGCAAAAAGTTTCGCTTTCAAATAAATAACATATGCCGTTAAACATATAACGGCATATACATATACATATATATATATATATAACTTATATCCCTTTATATATCTATAGGGATAACAGCCGCAGAGTATATTGGAAATAAATAATACATTATTGAAATCGAAAAGAAACAGAGACTAACGTTTAAAGGACAGTAACTGCGTCGCTACCGATAATCGCATAGCAGCAAGATCCTCGTTTGTGATCCGTTCCATCTCAGTGAAGCTGCCCTTGAAATGACATTCCGCAAACTGAAAAACATGTAGAATAGTGATAAGGCTTCGATTTTGCTCCTCCGTGCTCTCGCAGCAGTACTTTGTAAATACGTGTTTTATTATCATAAATGTTAAAATAGTCAACAGTTATTTTGTCAATACCTGACGTTAGACACCCAGTTATTAATAAGCGGCTTAAGTATACCGACAATCCGGCATTTTTTCTTATCTGTTATAATCATATTTAACGTTTGAAATAATTTTATTAGTATATTATAACCCAATTAATTATTGTACCATGGTTAGAATAAAATATAGTTCAAGGGCCGTAACTCAAGAGTGTTTGGGTCATTTTGGCCGATTATCGAACTTGACCTAGATGTTATTGCCTCACATTTTAATGAATTGCGGTGAAGATCCTATGACAATTGCTCGAGTTATTGAGCGGAAACGAGAATAAAACGCATTTTTTTATGATTCAAGGGCCGTAACTCAGGAGTGTCTGGGTCGACTTGGCCGAGTATCGAAGGTGACCTAGATGTTTTTGCCTTACACATTTTCATGAAGTGTGGCGAAGATCCTATGACATTTGCTAGATTTATTGAGTGGAAACGAGAAAAAAAAACAATTTTACGATGATTCAAGGGCCGTAACTCAGGAGTGTCTGAGTAAATTTGGCCGAGTATCGACCTTGACCTAGATGTTATTGCCTTACACATGTTCATGAAGTTTGGTGAAGATCTTATAACAAATGCTCGAGCTATTGAGCGGAAATAAGACAAAAAATTACGATGAATAAAGGGCCGTAACTCAAAGAGTATCTGGGTCAATTTGGCCGATTATCGAACTTGACCTAGATGTTATTGCCTTACACATTTTCACGAAGTTTGGTGAAGATCTGATGACTATTGCTTTACTTATTGAGCGGAAACTAATCCGGACGGACTAACTGACTAACTAACGGACGGTGCGATATTCATATGCCCTATGTTCTGGGGACATAAAAAGCCAATCAGTGATCCACTAAGCAAAATTACTACAGAAGCCTCGCAGATATACTTCATTCATTTATTAAATCGCATACTGTCAACCTTTCACCATCTTTATTTGCTTTATTTATGTTTTATGCCTCGTATTTCTTTGTTTCCCAATTTTTCATTTTAATTACTCTTTTTGCGCGTATGTTTATTACTTTATTACAGGTTTATTTTACGACATTATAAAGAATTGCATATTTTCAACCTCAGCTTATCTTCGTAATTGTTTACTGTAGATGGTATTCTTGTGCTGCCTTTGTTTTTGGTAATTCTTTACTGTATTTGATATTCTTCTGATATTATGGTTCTTCAATATTGAATATTTTGAAAACAATACCTTCCACAACAACTGTGTCTTTTGACATCCCTGTGCCAACATGCTATAAGCGTCTTCAGTAAGAAAAAACAACAGCTCAAGTTTACCTGTAAGGAAATTGCTATCTGGTAAAAATAATATGTGTCTCTGTTGATATGGTGAACATTTCGTGTATATCAGCAGTTTAATGTACGTAGACTTAAGCTTTTGACACGTTAACATAAGGAATCATCCGTCTTACCGAAATGAAATCGCACGTTCTTTTTTGCGCCTAAGTTTCAGTGACCTTAGTATTTTTCTTAATTGTGGAAGTTCGGGAAATCTGGGAAGGGGCGGAAGATTTTCGGTTATGCGCTTTAGTTGTTCTATGCTGGATGCTAAGCTTGATGCACCTGTGCACAAGTAGGACTTCGATTTCAGCAAGTCCAACTGCGCTCTCAGCATTGTTTAAAGTGACTCTACACTTTTTTCCCCTAAAACACAAATAAACTATAAATAGATTTATATGAACGCTTGAAAGAAATTAAACATTTAATGTTGGCTAACATAGTACATTTTGTTAGGTTTCATCATTGTCTACCGGTAGTTACAAGAGAAACAAGCATTCACGGTGAAACGGACGAAGGTTCGGAAACCCCGAGCTCTATATGCATAACAATAATGGACATAACTAAAACATTCGAGTCTGTGTCTATTTTCTACAAAAATGTTTGCTTTATTTTTTTTCAATCTATTACACATACCTTTTTCGACAGTTTCTGGTATTGTCTGGCGGAAACCATGGACTCTAGATACGCTCCATGTGGAAACCGATGGAAGTATCTAAATCGGCAACAATGTCTTAAATACAAATATACACGTTTTACACGGTTTACTTGAATGTAAACCGGGTTTCAAAAATTTATAAACAGAACGCCGTTAATCAAAAATCTTTTATTATGGAATAAAAAATTACATCAACATATATCGATTTATTTGTATATTTATAATGTGTGGGGAATTTCTTAGAAAACTAAGATGATTATGTCAATGATTATGAACCATTAAATAGGTGTGACTCTTCGGCATTCAACAAACTAATATTTACCGTCTCTATCAAGATCATTTACGTGAAGTGACAGACTTCCTTCTTTCCTATGTATTACAAGCACATGAAATTAAAATAGAGCCATCGTCTCTCGTAACTCTTTTAGAGTGGTTATGTACACATTTATAATGATTCTGTATTGCTTTACGGTGCGTTTATGAACAAAAGTGAGACGTTAATAAGATATTCTGTCTGTCTGTCTATCTGTCTTTAGATGTGTTAAATGTGCTTGTATTAAATGACTTTTTTGAATTTACATGATATATCTTTGTTCAGGACCATACTACAGCTTTTGAGGAATACACACAGAGGTTAATATGAATATATATGGCTGAAAAACCGCATTCAATTTTCTATTATATTGATTCAACCTTTATGAAACCTTTATGCAAACTATATTACAAAATGACAAACGATTAATTAAGAATTGAATAGCATTTTTCTGCATTGCATCGGTGCATTAACTGTCGGAAAAATTACGACTAATTTGCATAAACGTCGACTTATAATTACAACACAAAATGATCTTAAAGCTGAAATTCTATCGTGGTAACGATCATACAAGTCCTTTTTAATCTAGCGTATGAATCTGTTTTCAATTTCGGTTTAATCTCCGTCAAACGGGTATATCGCTGAAGTTCGCGCAAAAAATATAACGCCATTTCGCTATTGACCAATAAAAAAACAATGTCATTAAGTTTCGCGTAAAACATGACGTCATTTTGGCAACTTGTGCTATGACTATTCATGTTAAAATTTGCATACGAAGTGGGTTCATCGGAAAATGAAAAACCGGTAACATGAACAAATTATCCAATCATAATGCAGCACTCATATGAATGTGACAGAAGTTGTAATTATAAAAGTATAAACGACTATTAAATATGAAAATATATACACCATTCACTTCTTTATCTGCTGCCAGGAAGGGAGAATTCCTGTATTTTAAAGACAACATCTCCCATTTGAACGTGCTACAAGACATTATGCGACCAAAAATGTGTTTGCATGGTAATAGAGTTCTTGGGAAGTCCTTGAAGCCACATCTTGGGTATGTAGTGTCATCTCAAAGTTGCACCATGTAACGGTGGGGCCTATTTAAATAACATCTTTAGAATGGAAATTACGCAATAACTTATTGCAATTTTGCATCTTAATCGAATCTCCTTTTAGCGACATTTTTAATTCATCGATGTTATTGTTTAAGCTTTTTCTATACTTGATGTCTGACTTTCAGATGAAGACTTTACCTCGGAACTAGGGTCGTACAAAAATACTTTGGATTCATCGCTGCTGTGATTGAAGCTAGGAAATTAACTCGAACTCGGTGCAGTAATACTCCAAGTAATATCTGCCAAACTTAGAATCTTATGACATGTCAATGCATGTTTCAATCAATCTTTCATTCGAAGTATGTAAAACTTAATTTATTTCACCTTTGGTACTTCTCTGGCAGGAACTTCTTAACCGTGCTGGCTAGAGTCATGTTTAGCTCCCTTTCAAAAAATGAGCTTTGAAGTTCCCATGAAGGCGCTCGATTCCATTGTTGGTGTGAACACAACCATCAACTGTCCAATGCGGCAGTACTGTGCCCATTTCTGACAAAAGTAATTGATGTGTTGCTATTGATGGTAAAACGCAGCTAGAGTAATGAAACAATTATTCCAACGATGCATCACTGAGACTAATAATATTCGGAAAATCATATGGCTGGTTCATTTTATATATGTAGACATTTTGGACCCAATTTAATAATTAATTATATTTTAAACCGAGCAAATAAATTAAAGAGACACATACACGAATGATGTAATATTAAAAGTTAAAAACTCCATGTTATGATTTCATGAAGTTCGTTGATAAATCATCGAACACTTATGACAACGATCACATTGTTCCATAAGTATTGATACGAAGTATATGTACCCACTGTTAATATTGTGTTTATTAAAGATATATATAATAAACAAGAGCACCGCATTGCGGGTGCCAACGCTCGGCTGAGGGTGCAGTTTTGAATAAATGAAAGCTTGTCAGAAGAAAAGCACTTTGATGTTAGAGCCTATGTTTAAGTTTTATATTATAGGTCAGAAAGACCTTGACCTTTGACCTAGTGACCCAAAAAGGGTGTGGCGTGTAGAACTGATGAAGGTGCATCTACATATGAAGTTTTAAATTGTAGGTGGAAGCACTTTGATTTTAGAGGCTATGTTAAAGTTTTATATTAGAGGTCACAGTGACCTTGACCTAGTGACCTAAAAATGAGTGTGGCGTGTAAAACTCGTCTAGGTGCATCTACATATGAAGTTTCAAAGTTGAAGGTGGAAGCACTTTGATTTTAGAGCCTATATTAAAGTGTTATATTATAGGTCACAGCGACCTTGACCTTTGACCTAGTGACCCAAAATGGGTGTGAGGAGTAGAACTAATAAAAGTGCAGCTATATATGAAGTTTCAAAGTTGTAGGTGGAAGCACTTTGATTTTAGAGCTGATGTTAACAGGGTTCATACAGATTGTATGGAATGAAATTCAAACACTTTTTAAGCACTTTTCAAGGGGAAAAAATCCAATTTCAAGCACTTTTTTAGTCCGACATACTGAAAAATGAATATTATTTTAGTGTCCAATACTGACGACATTTTTCGCTAAATTGGTTCCTTCTTGCTTAACATTCTTTGCGACTTACAACAGTCTGCACTACCCTGATATCGTAACAACTGTTTTAATCAAAAGTAAGATATTTCATTATAACATAGTACCGTTATTGACCAAAGGCATTACACATACCAAAACAAAACCCGTTATTTGTATTGAATATGTATTCCAAAATGTTCACTCTTCTGGTGGCTTTACAACGCGGATTCCCCCATACTAGACATCTTTATATCTGTTCTGCATACTTAGAATTGGCGTTGTTAATAACCCAAGGGTACTGCAGAAGCAACCCGTTCTGAACAAGAAATGTGTCCACAGGACACGGATGCCCCCAACTGTAACTTTGACACTACATAAAAGTATAACTGTGTAAATGTTTTTGAGAAATACAGCGCCTATATTTTATTAAACTATTAGTTTGCT
The DNA here is from genome assembly GCF_020536995.1 of Dreissena polymorpha. Lineage (NCBI taxonomy): Eukaryota > Metazoa > Mollusca > Bivalvia > Myida > Dreissenidae > Dreissena > Dreissena polymorpha. Next base: position 62,400,795 of record NC_068358.1, on the reverse strand, counting down.
GCATAACAGGTGTTCAATATTTAAATTTTGTTGTTTCTTACATATGTCATCTGCTGCAGTTTGTAGATATTTTTTCGCTGTAAAAATAACTAACGTGTTTTCTATATATCACCCTCTTTTTTTTCATATTTTTACATTTTCAGAATGAACATTCTGCTTTGGAGTAGACAAAAAGAGATAGAGAGGAAACAATAGGAGCTCAGCTAACTTGATGATCAAAGTAGTCAGAAAATTGTATGTTTCTCTGGTGCAGAAAACTTTTTAAGTTCGCACAATATGTGTCAATATCTGCTGAATACCGCTTAAGGCAGTCACAGGGGTCAAAATTTGTGTGCGTATGGAAAGGCCTTGTCCATATACACATGCATGCCAAATATGAAATTGCTATCTGAAGCGACATAGAAGTTATGAGCATTTTTCGAAATCTAAACGCAAAGTGTGACGGACAGACGGACGGACAGACGAACGGACAGTCCGATCACTATATGCCCTCCTTCGGGGGAATAAAAATGTCTTAGAATATCAAAATAAATCAGAGAGCCACATAAACTAGAGAGCGGACAACATGCTTAATCCTTGAAATGCACTAAGTGACCCCGTGACCTAGTTTTTGACCCGGCATGACCCATATTCGAACTTGACCTTGATATTGTCTTGATACAACTTCTTACCAAGTTTAGTAAAGATCAAATGAAAACTACTTCAATTAGAGAGCGGACACCATGCTAAATCCTTGAAATGCACTAAGTGACCTAGTGACCTAGTTTTTGACCCGGCATGACCCATATTCGAACTTGACCTAGAGATTGTCTTGATACAACTTCTGACCAAGTTTAGTAAAGATCAGATGAAAACTACTTCAATTAGAGAGCGGACACCATGCTAAATCCTTGAAATGCACTAAATGACTCCGTGACCTAGTTTTTGACCCGGCATGACCCATATTCGAACTTGACCTAGATATTGTCTGGATACAACTTCTGACCAAGTTTGGTAATGAAAACTATTTGAATTATAGAGCGGACACGAAAAGTGTGACCGACCGACCGACCGACGGACAGTGCGAAAACTATATACCCCCTTTTCTTCGAAATGGGGGCATAAAAATGCACTTATTCACTGGCATATTTCAGCACCGTAATGGCATAATGCATACAAAAAAAAAAAAGACCAATTGGCAACAGATGAGTAGTAGTTACCTTCCTTACATTATAAAACCCGTACCGATCCAGTAACTGCTAGTATAAACAGATCGGAACTGTCATAAATCTTGGAAAAAAACTACGACTTCGGACCTCATGGAAAAGACATGAAAATATGTATTTTTACCCTTAGTACAGGCACCGTGTACTTAAACAAACGCCACTCGCTGCGGTGTTCATCTCACTGTGTTCGCTTACCAATATGAACCCCGCGATGAGTGTTCAGATCAAATGTCGCGGGGCCGTTTGCCATAAGGCGAAAAACCGCGAATCACCGCAGACCCATAATATATACCGCCGTGTTCATCGTGTTCGCTTAAAATAAAATAATTCAACATAAACGTTTCGTACTGATCCCTTTCATTTAAAAGTGATAATTAATAATGTATTTCACACCCATGCCCATGACAGTGTTTTTAGTCTTATAAAACGCCGCGTATAAAAGAAAACAGTGTTCGCACCTAGCTGTAGGATACCTGACCTGGAGGAGTTTTAATTGAGTGTTTGATTATTCAATTAACAGTTTGAAGCCAAGGAGAACTCATAACTGATTGTAGTCATCGTATTATCCCGAGTCTCCAGATTCACCGATACAAACGTTTTAATAGTCTCAATCGCATACATGCAACTTCTCCCATCTTTATCCATTACTCAATAATCCCATATACATGTATGCCCGATTTCCATTTTTAAAATCAAATTATGGGAGGGTAATATAGACGATATGAGTCATAAACACAAACGTTTGCTATTTTCGAAAGTATCAAATAAATTTCCTCATATGATTCTATTTAAAGATTTGATGAAATAAGCGCCCAATCATAGAGTTGTATTGCAACTTGTGTAAATCATCTGACACGGTTTGCACGCATCGTGTACAGCTATTTTAGGTTACAACTTCTATTTGAAATAAATGAATTTCGTTGTTCTGATGAAAAGCGCGCGAAAATTGGCGTGGGTCAGATAGGAGGAGCGATCAATATCATCGGATCGGTATGACGTGAAATTATATAAAAGCTTGGAAATAATAAATCTGTTTTTAACATTTTAAATTGTTATTATTTCATTTTCAAGCACTTTTCCAGCCAAATTCAAGCACTTTCTAATCACTTTTCAAGGCTATGGTTGAAAATAAGCACTTTTAAGCAATCCAGATCGTTTTTAAGCACTTTTCAAGATAAACCTTGATTTTCAAGCACTTTTCAAGGTCTGTGCGAACCCTGTGTCTTAAGGTTTTAGCACGACACGGACGGAGGACGGCAGATTTCGGACAACGAGCTGGCTAAAAATAACAATACGTCGGGTTTTCTCCGAAAACAGCCGAGCTAAAAATGATTTTTTCCGACAAATATGTCGTTCTCCAATGTAAGCGGTTTTGTCAGCCCAGAACCTTTTTTTTAACTGCTAAGATTTAGGTTTATATACATGTATTGATTATTTATTTGTATAAAGACATAACACAGCCCTTGCCGTTCTGTTTTCTTATATGTCTTTCAAATTCCATCGATGCTTAGACATTTATCATGTGAAATACAAAAATATCTGACAATTTTGGTTCTCTTTTTGCATTATCATCTTTCACAAATTATATTGGCATTCGATTGACCTCTGTTTAAATATTGGAAAAGTGATTTAAGTAACCTCTCTCGACGAAAATGTATTCTTAACAGTTGTGCTATAGTAATATCGCAATGTTTACAATAACATATACATTTACCTCTTTCATTGTTAACCAGTGAGTCTCCAAGTATGATCCAATTGAGGCTCATGCACTTGAATCACGAAGATTCTGAAGTCTTGTGCCAAACACGTCTTCTGTTTCGGCATCCGCCAGACCTTTCATGCACTTAAGCACTTCAGATTTGTATGGCATTTTTTGTGGTTAAGCCACCTCATCCATGCTTGTACAACGTCAAGGTGAAAATCGCATATAAGGTCTCTTGAATCCGGATAATACATGTGTTCATCATATAATTACTTAGATAAGTACTGGTCATAAATGCTATTGAGAATTAAAGATTCTTAATAATGGGATACTGTAAATGCCTTTCAACAAAACAGAGCATCGTATTTGGACATATTAATACGATATTAGTGAAAAAAGAGAGGTTGAAACGCTCATACTTTTAATACGAATTGACAATAACCTAGATATAAATCATAACTAGAATGTCAATTCCACTTTTGAAACGGCTACCGTAAATTGTATCTGTCATCATAACCATACATTATCCTACTCAAGTTATATTGCTTATTTTACTATTTATAATAAGTGATTTTAATCTTCATTCTCATTATCAACAACATCGTCATCAGCCGCATCATTAACAACAATAAAAACAACATCAATATCATCATCATCATGATCATCATCTCCTTTTCATCATAAGTACTTTCTTTTATATTATTTGAGTAGTGTGTATTCACAGGCGGGGTGGCTTAAGTATGACTGTTTCAACTATGTGCTATGTAGACCACCTTGAAAACATGCGTCAATTTATCTGAATGTAAAACCTTTATAAAAAACAATTAATAATTATTATTATTTTGGTTGTAATTATAAATAGTATTATTACAAGTAGAAATATTATTTCAAGGCGAATGACTTAAGCTTGAAATTACTAAGGGTACATTTGTTGCACATAATCCGGTTTTAGTTTAAGCTCAGTTTATCAAACTGTCCGTTTGTTCCGTAAAACTGGTTTTAAAACTGAAATTAGTAAAGCCATTTGTAATCACAATCCAAAACCGGTTTGTCAAACCGACCAACCGCCTCTGGAGGAAGTTTGGTCGGTTTGATGTGTCCGAAAATATGTTCAGTAAAGAAGCGGGAAAATGGCTGACCTGGTTGACGAGAAAGGAAACAGGTAGATAAAATATGAAATAATGTTATTATTTGGATGAAAATCTAGCAAGCGTGACTTTACTTGATAAAAACTATTTATTTATCTTTCTACTGTCGGGGTTTGCGAGTGTAGTTTATTTATTATTCGGCCTAAAAAGAATCAACATGGGTGTACCATTGTGGGTGGGGTAATTTCCTTACCTGTCTTTCCAAACACATTAAAGAAGATATATCGAAGAACAAGAACCGGATGTAATATACGGTTTCTGTGAAGAATGAAAAACTGGAAACCGTGTTTAATAGTTACTTATATGACCATTGTGTGCACAAATGTTTTGTTAAAGGGGCCTTTTCACAGATTTTGGCATGTTTTGAAGTTTGTCATTAAATGCTTTATATTGATAAATGTAAGCATTGGATCTAAAAAGCTCCAGTAAAAATTCAAGAATAAAATTTAAAAAAAGAAAAAAGATAACCCTCAGCAGTCAGCAGGGCTCGAACCACTTGAGTCCTGGAGTAAAAACGACTTAGACCACTGGGCTATCCTTCCTGATACAATGTCAGAGGTATTTTATGCTTTATATAAGCAATCCTTGTAGTTTCACAAAATATAACGACAACAACAGAATTTGTTTCGCATGGCAACGCTTTATAATTTTCATGTTTTTAAATCGTCAAAACATGCATATAATGGCTATTTTAGAGCATGGTAAATGTTCAGTATTACTGTTTCCTCACAAATATCATAACTAAAACGAAAATTTGCGAATCTGAAACAACTTTTTTCAATTTTGTCAATTTACCCAAACGTGAAAAGGCCCCTTTAAGAAAGCTATAATGGATACAAAAGTCCATTCAGATCTATTCGGGTCGATTTTTTAAATGCGTATTTAATGGCCTCATCATTATGCTGTCTTCAAGTTCACCGTAAGCGCCCAACAACCATGGGCCAGTAAAATTTTATATTTATATAGTACCTGCTAAAACTGCATATGTATCTACAGTATGAATGTAATCACAGAGTATAACTGTTGTTTCAGAATTATGTGCATCGGGCCATTGTTTACCGTCATTCCTACAAGATATCACCGATATCTGTCAAAAGACATTCTGAAATATTACATTGCTTGTGACGATAAATACAGAGAGACCAGCTCCAAAAACAAATGTGCCCAGCTAACACACCTGTAATCGTTCGAGAATACTCTATAGCTGTTTATCCAAAGGTTTTGGACAACTTAAATGCCATAGGAAAGGCAGCTTTAGAGGACCTCCATCCCTGGATACTGTGCACGTTAATTGACTGGGAAAGATTCGACAGAGTTATATGTTACATGCCGGGCTCAACTACTGAAGGTAAGTTGGCAATACAGTTTAGAAACTTGTTCATCTTGTTAAGATCATATTATATTAAAGGATAAAGAAGTTTGGATGGGGGATTATAGGAATCTTAATCACCTGCCGGTCAGATTGTCTGTTGACTTTAGTAGGCATTTTTTTCACAAAGTACATGTAATCGTTCAGATTCAACTGAATTAATACTATATGCTAAGGTCATAATATTTGACGTCTAACTTTGCTTCACAGAGTTGAAATTTACCGCATTTTTTGTCACAAACTACTTGTACAGTTTACATTGGATTTGATTTGTACATTAGTTATGTTACCAAGTAAATTGATGTGGTGATTGAAATCATTACATTTCACCTGATCTTTTCTTTGCAGAATAATAACTCAGAGCTCCAGATAAGGTTTTGTGAAATTCTTAACGTTACTACCAGATTTTCAAAAATAATTCTTAACTCTGAAATTTTATTCTTAACGTTACTACTACGTTTTGGAAAATAATTGTTAACTTTTCTAAATGACCTAAAATAAATAATAATGGTTATTTTCATGCAAAAAATCAAAATAAACATACTAGCAACTGAATTTAAACGAGTTCAACAGTGTCTATTCAGTATTATACAATTTTATTTTTCAAATACCTTCATATGCCAAAAAGGTGCTTAGATTGCATGCCTTCGATGAATTTTTACATATTTCACAATTAAAACCTGGTCTCCCCTTCAATCTTTTCAACGATTGGCCACAGGAATAGTCCCTTCCACTCGTTCAATGTTTTTTTGTTTAAGTTTGGACCCGTCGTGTCGCGTTTTTTTTAGCTTTTTCCGACTGTTTCGGCAACTGAACATACAACATCGTATAAGATCTTTTCTATAATGTCTTTCTTAACATTCAACTTCGGCTCACTTTGCGTACAATATGTTAAAAGCGTGTTTTTGCACGCTTTGCAGTTTTTTAGGACGCTCTCAGGGCGCCGTCATTGTTTTTTGACAGATGGACTGTACACGCCGCTTTTATTGGAAAAATACGCTTTGTTAAACAAACCCGATAACCATTTTATATAAGCACCGAAAAGATCTTTAATACACGAAAAGAACTCAATAAAAATCGATACGAACCGATATGATAATAATATTCGTAACTTGATTTTGTAATTCTTAATGGTACGACAAGATTTTAAAATAAAAACGTAACAGACTTGAAAATAATTCGTAATTACGAAAATACGACCCTTATCTGGAGCTCTGATAACTCTTGTCATATTTTACAAAGGAACAATTAAGTGGTTCAAATTTTGTGTTGCAAAATTTCTTTAAAAGTAAATGTTTTTAAAAATAATTCTGATTGACTACCACAACATATTAAACCTTTTATATATAATACCCTACAAAAATCTGATGAATCGCTATTTGAACATGTCTTTATGTACAGCAATGGACAGTAAAAATTTATTATAATGTTTTGTTTAACATGATTTAATCAAATGAAGAATGATGGTATAATTCTGCTTTTATGTTTGTTTTACACAAGTTGGTGGTTGTGTTTTGAAGTAGGCTACAAAATACTTTTTGGACACATGTATTGCAACTTTGAATATCAGCTACTCTTGTGACAGTTTTAGTTATAGATGCTTTTGTCAATTATATTGCCAGCAGCAATTTAAACATTTTATTTCCATTTTCAGATAAAAGTGGATCAGACACCTCTAGTGAAACACTGCACACTGCAAATGGTCATCAAAAAATGTAATTTATTAGTTTATAGATTCAGTTTTTAGCTCACCTGAGCTTCACACTGGGTGTCATTTATAATTTATGCTTGGATTTAGATTTAGCTTGTCTCCTATATAAATCAGAATTTCCTTCAGTTAAGTGAATATTGATTTTAAATGAAAATGTAGTGGATAAGGTGTACGCCTAGCAATAGGGAGTTTGTAGGTTCGATCCCTACTTGGGGAGCGTCTCATTATCTCCGCCAAAGACACCAAGTACTGGTTCTTCCCAGGAAACGGACTCGTAGGTGTCTCAATAAGCCTAAGGCTTTCGATGCAATCGAGGTAAAATCATTAGGTTTAAACAAAACAAAACAAACCCTCAGGCATACTTGCATAATCACTTATTATTCTTTTTGAAGATAACTTACAGCCACTAGGTGTCTAAATTGAATGCCAGTATATTCTCTTAATCGTTGAATGTTTTTTTTACATGTACTGTACATGTTTAGCACATAGGCTATACTAACACTTTCTGGCAAGTATTAATTATTTATATTTGCCTGTACAATTAAGTTTGTCTGTTTTTTTTTTCCCTAGCCATGAAACCAAGATGCAAATAGTTGAGAGAGCAGATGGCGGGAGTTCGTCTTCTGGAGATGTTATTAGTAAGCATCACTATTCATTATTTTTTGTTTTGTTTTTATGTTATCTGAACTGTTTAAAAGAAAATAATACTGTTTATACTGGCATCAATGAAAGTTAATAATTGTTGTTCTTATCAATGTTTTTAAAAATTATCATGTCTCCCTCATTCTTGGGAGACAAATTGGTTTTGCCTTAGCTGTCTGTCCGTTTGTCTGTCTGTCAACCTTTTTTTGTGCGGACAAAATCTCATATTCTACTTGTCTGATTTTGATGAAATTTTACAGGAATGATAAGTACTTAATCTAGCTATGCGAAACCTCAACAAAAATTCCTGCTAAATATACCCCCACAAACGAAGTTTAGGAGGTATATAGGAGTGAACTTGTCGGTCGGTCCGTATTAAGTGTCCGCTCTGTAATTCAAGTAGTTTTCATCCAATCTTCACCAAATTATTTGGTCAGAAGTTTTATCCACATGATCTCTAGTTTTTCAAGGAAGTTATGCCCCTTTAGAATTCAGAATGATACATTTTTTTCCGAACGTAATCTCCTGAACTCTTGTCTGATTTTGATAAAATTTTACAGGAATGATGACTATTTTGCGTAGCTGTGCAAAACTTAAAAAAAAAATCAGACTTTCTTATTTATCCTCAGAATTGTGCCTTTTTGTCCATAAATTATCCTAAACTGTTAGTCTTATTTGGTTAAATTTTATAGGTATGATGAGTATCTAACATAGTTGTGGTGAATGTCAAAAAATTTTGATCTGCTTATTACTGGGGAGTTATGTCCCTTTGAATTTTCGGTGATCATTCCTTGTGTGGATGAAATCTCCTTGGTAAATGCCAAATAGTTCACTTAAGTTCGTTTTCAATTCAGGTCCTTACAACTAGTTAATCTGAGACTTTAATACAATGCTGGCTATTTTGCTCATGAAGAGCTATGTGGGAGAGACATATCATTTCTCCAAAAAAACAGTAAAGAAGTTGAAGGTATGGATATTTTAATTGGTTTAACTAACATGAACATTTTATTATCTACATGTAAGCTACTATTATCCCCAGTCTGACATCTCAAATTTTGGAATGAGTGTATAATGTAATAAAACAGAATTTTTCTTCAGTACAGCAATGCAAAAAGATTTAGTTGTCCTTAATAAACAGAAATTGAAGGTATTTTGGACTGAAGGTCACTGCAAATAAAACAATATTCAGGTTAAAGAATGTATGCATTATGCATTATGCAAACAGCAAAACAATCATAATTAAATTTCATTGGTGAACACCTGTTAATTTTCTCAAAATATAAAAAAATATATTGCATCTCAAGAAATATGATTTAATTAAGCTAAGATATGCATTAGTTTGGTTATTTTCTTATATATTGGCCTGTCAGTTTGTCTGTAAATTTGTCCAAAACTTTTAACATTGGCCATAACTTTCTTATTGGTCAATGCATTAACTTCAAACCTGTAAACAACTTGTATTTGGACAGGAGGACATTTCCACAGATTTATCTTTTTATGCCCCCTTTTTAAAAAAAGGGGGTATATTGTTTTTGGCCTGTCTGTCTGTCTATCATTCTGTCTGTCTGTCCAAAACTTTAACCAATATTAAAGTTTTGTCATAACTTTTGCAATATTGAAGATAGCAACTTCATATTTGGCATGTATGTGTATCTAGTGGAGCGGCACATTTTGAGTGGTGAAAGGTCAAGGTCATCCTTCAAGTTCAAAGATTTTATTTTTTTAAATCAAAGCGGCGCATCAGGGGGCTTTGTGTTTCGGACAAACACATCTCTTGTTCTTTTTCAGTACCAACTGTGAAGACGAGGAAGCAGGACAGAGATGGAGATGTTCTTGAAGAGAGTCACAGGGACAATCAGAAGCAGTTTGTTTGGCCTAAAGGAACCGTGTTGAAACTAATTGATCTTCATCAACACTATGAGGTACAGTTTAAGAAACCAGGCATCAAAAAGAAGTCTGTGTGGTGCAAAATTTCTGCAGACATTAACACAGAGAAAGAAGTTCAAGTAAGTGCAACACAGTGTGAACAGAAATGAAAAAACTTAACAAAAACATTCAGAGATACGGTAGACCACAACTCCAAATCTGAAAATGAGCGCAAAGAATGTGCATTTTTCAAGGAACTTCAAGAAAGCTATGGCTACCGACCAAATGTAAAACCCATTTATGTCAGTGGTTCACACTGTTCATCCTCAAAAGAAAGTGATGAAACAGAGGAGGAAAATTCAGAAATGAATGATGAAAAATATTACAACCAAAAATCAAGAAACGAAGACAGAACAGAAAAGATGCAGTTGTTGAACTGATGAATGAAATGAGGGCAGATTTTCGAGAAGAACAAAAGCAGTTACTGAGCAGTCTTGCCCAGCAGCATGAGGACAGAATGAACAACGAAAAAAGTTAGATCTTTTGGCAAAGTTGGTTTCAGCTATTGAGAAAAAACATTAAAAACCTATTTAGAAATGTTAGTTGTTTAGTTGTTACCAATAGTTGCATCTACTGACTTCTACTTTTCCATCTACTGACAAAAAATGTCTAGTCAGCTTTATCTGTTGAACTTTGTCAGGAAGACAAATCATTCAGAATAGATATTGTCAGTTTTATTATTGTTGAATACTTTGTCAGGAAGAAAAATGTTTATGCCCCCTTCTTCGAAGAAGAGGGGGTATATTTGTTTGGCCTATCTGTCCCAAAACTTTAACCTTGGTTAAAGTTTGATAACTTTTGAAATATTGAAGATAGCAACTTCATATTTGGCATGCATGTGTATCTCATGGAGCTGCAGATTTTAAGTGGTGAAAAGTCAAGGTCAATGTTATTCTTTAAGGTCAAAGGTCAATTATCATTGTATGTTTCTGCCCTTGGTTAAAGTTTGGTCATAACTTTTGGAATATTAAAGAAAGCATCTTGATATTTGGCATGCATGTATATGTCATAAACCTGCACATTTTGAGTGGTGAAAGGTCAAGGTCATCCTTCAAGGTCAAAGGTAAAAAAAAAGACAGGAAAAAAAGGCGCAGTAGGGGGCATTGTGTTTCTGATAAACACAGCTCTTGTTGTACTGAATTTCATTTTTATTGGTTCCATATTTTTCATTGCCTACATATTTGTTATTGTGAAAACGGCTGATTATTTGTTTTGTCTTAATTTATAATGTTATTCTAAGAGTTGTTTTATATTAAACAGCGTTTTGGACATCCTCATTTGCGGTGTGTTTTTGATAAACATTAACTAACTATTACTACTTGTAATTATCAGATTTTTTGTATGGTCCAGGGAATTGTTTAACGTTTACTGGTATATTGATGTATAAAAATATTAAGTAAACTTGTGCGTGCTTGCCAGATAGTTGCTGTTTCCAACAAAATTATTGCTCAAGAGTCTTTAAGTAGTGCTATAGCTTTTAAAATACAACTAGTGAATAACACTTCAGTAAGATAAAAAAAACAGTAGAGCTTAAAGTAGCAAACAATTATAAAATGTATTCCTGATTCATGTACAGTTTTTCCTTATTTTCACCATCATCTCTTGCGGTATGGTGTTATTGTCAAATGGAGCTGTGCTCTGTGAAAACAGGTCTTAATGCATGGGTGTTAAGTGTTGTCACAGATTATTCTGTGCAAACTGCACAGGGTAATCAGGGACGATACTTTCCATCTAGACTGAATTTTGTTAAGAAGAGACTTACTTTAAATAAAAAATTCCTTAAAAGCAAAAAGTGTCGTCCCTGATTAGGCTTATCTGAGATGACACTTTGCGCCCATGCATTAAGCTCAGAGCCAGGCTAAATTATGATTTTCATTTGTATCTTCAGTTATAGTTTCCACAATGTCTTTGTTAAGGACAAAGTGTTATCAAACAGATTTTGATGATTGAGTAAAACTATTGTATCTGATATTGACATTTTAAGAAATGGTTTCGCTCTCAAACTTACTGTAAACATAGTTTTTGGACCTTGAGATATTTCTCAGTCCACCAGTCACTTTATTTGAATTGGTCACGGGGAAAATGGGCCTTAATGCATGCGTGGAAAATGTCGTCGCTTATTAGCCTTTGCAGACTGCTTAGGCTAATCTGGGACGACACTTTATGCAAATTCATTAACCCCCATTTTCAAAGAGCACAGCTCATTTGTATTTTCATTTTTTAAGGTATTTCTGAAATGCTCCTTGTTTTGATGTTCAATGTTCATATTGTTCATCACTATCTCATCATGTAAATATGTATAAAATAGTATTGTATGCGCAAGTTGTAATTTGTCGATACTATGAATATCTCATTTTGTGAGGGCTGTGGTCAACATTTAAAGTTAAGACAACCGCTTCTCTGTTGGAAAGAAGTCTTACTCAAGGTGTTTTGTTACAGTACTAGTGCTTTTTGAAAGTATGATCTTTTTATGTTTTGTGGTCAGTAATATATAAGCACAATCTTTATGGAGTATTTAGTAACTTTGTTTTATTTCTTGATTGTTAATTTATTGATTTATTTTTAATGTCAATAATGTACGGTGATCTGATCGCATTATGCCGGTATTATAACATGATTATTCAAAAGTAAGTATGGATGGATACATACAGTATGTTTAAATATGTAGTTTTTATGCCCCCTTCTTCGAAGACGAGGGTGTACATGTATATTGTTTTTGGCCTGTCAGTCTGTCATTCTGTCCCGAAACTTTAAACTTGGTCATAACTTTTGCAATATTGAAGATAGCAACTTGATATTTGGCATGCATGTGTATCTCATGGACCTGCACATTTTGAGTGGTTTAAGGTCAAGGTCATCCTTCAAGGTCAAAGGTCAAATATATGGGTCAAAATCGCTCAAAAGGGGGGCATAGTGTTTCTCATACACATCACTTGTTCAGAATAGTTATTGTCAGTTTTATTATTGTTGAATACTTTGTTAGGAAGACAAATATTCATTTTCATGACCAGTCATTTTTTTTCCATCATGACACTTGGTGGGAATATTATTCGTTTGTTGTTGTTTTTTAATTTTTGGTGTTTTATTATCTCTATTCTTACAATAGTTGAGCTAGAAAAGTATACATTTTTTTTACTTTTCTAGCTGAACTATTCAAAGAATAGAGTAGCTATCCTAGTCATAAGAGACCTTATTCAGCTATCATGTTATTTTAATTATGTTCAAGTTTTTGAAATACATAATAGAACAAGATGCGTTTGTGAAACACAATGTCCCCCTATATGACGTTTGACCTTGTAGGATGACCTTGACCTTGAACCTTTACCACTCAAAATGTGCAGCTCCATGAGATACACATGCATTTCAAATATAAAATTGCTAGCTTCAATATTGCAGAAGTGAAATTACATGAGCAATTTTGACCCATATATTTGACCTCGAAGGATGACCTTGACCTTGACCTTTCACCACTAAAAATGTGCAGCTCCATGAGCTACACATGCATGCCAAATATCAAGTTGCTATCTTAAATATTGCAAAAGTATTCATAAAATTAGCGATTTGGGCCACATATATTTGACCTCTGACCTTGAAGGATGACCTTGACATTGACCTTTCACCACTCAAAATGTGCAGCTTCATGAGATACACATGCATGCCAAATATCAAGTTGCTATCTTGAATATTGCAAAATTACTCATAAAATGAGCGATTTTGGCCACGTATATTTGACATCTGACCTTGAAGGATGACCTTGACCTTGACCTTTCACCACTCAAAATGTGCAGCTCCATGAGATACACATGCACGCCAAATAGCAAGTTGTTATCTTGAATATTGAAATACTGCACAAGTGTACATTAAATGAGCGATTTTGACCCATATATTTGACCTTTGACCTTGAAGGATGACCTTGACCTTGACTTTTCACCACTCAAAATGTGCAGCTCCATGAGATACATATGCATGCCAAATATCAAGTTGCTATCTTCAATATTGCAAAAGTTATTGCAAATGTTAAAGTTGGCGCAAACCAACCAACCAACCAACAGACCAACAGACAGGGCAAAAACAATATGTCCCCCACTACTATAGTGGGGGACATAAAAATTTTGCGTGGTTATTTTTTTCCCAAATAAAATATTTAATTAATTTTACTTATTTATAACATGAACAGTTACTTGTTACATAAAGTTTAAAAATTGAAAACTGTCTGAAAGCAAAATCCAGTCTATCCCTTGCACTCCTCATTTCTGTCGCAGTCTTATTCAAACTTAAACATTATGTACAGCTAAATATCAGATTGGTTAGATCACCTGGTTATATGACAGTGTTGAAAGGTATCCAAATTGCTATATACAAATTTATGCTCATGGTCAGGTTCCATCTTAAAAAATTGTTTACAAATATGTACAACCAAGATAACTAAGCGGTAGAGTGTACGCTTTGAGGGTCATTGGTATGATCCCTGGCCGTGTAAATACCATAGGGTTAAAGCCGTACCATACGTTTCCCTTTTCAAGTGCTCCACATAATATAGAAAACCCAACTCTTGTACTGGCTGTTTCAAAATAAATGTTACAGTTACGACTGTTTATATCAGAGCCGACTGTTTATATCAGAGCTTTACAAAACAGTTATATTGTGTTGTAACATATCAATCTGAAGGGCTTGTGAAACAGTTTTTACAATTTAAAAAGTTTGGGTAAAAGTTGAAGTCATGAAACTTGTGAAGCACTTATTGTGAACTTTGAGAAAAAAATGTGACGACGTAATTAACCAGAGTGGACGTCATCTAGAGCATATTCTGTATAAAAAAAATCAATTTTTTATGTCATGTATTTAAGTGTTTACTATAATACAGTGTTATATGTGCAAACAAGTGTCCTCTATTCAAATATGTTTTGCATTTTTTTTTTCATTACGTGGAAAATAATAACCCTTCAAAACTGTAACATGTATTATGAATCGCCCCTGTGCCATCATACCGATATATTTTATAAGGGATCATCCGATGAGGTGTTAAGAGTGATTAATATGATAAGTTTTTACAAAATCGCCTTTATATAAATAAGTATAAATCAAAATGAAATTCATCATTTTCAAATTTCATGTTCATTTGGACCTTAACTAGACTTAAAAAAAATCTTTCTAATTTTGTTCAATTAATGCACATTCATTGAGCCTGACTTTGTTAAAGGAAGAGGGAAAATAAAGTTAATTCAAAACGTAATTTATTCATAATTTTCAAAAACAAGAGGGTCATCAGGCCATAAGGCGCTCACCTGAGAGCAAAAGGAACTAGACTATTCTGAACAAAAATGCAAGCTAATTCATGAAGATTGGACCAAAAAAGTGACTTAACATGTTTTTTTTATATTTGACCTAGTGACCTAGTTTTTGAGCTCATGTGACCCAGTTTCAATCCCTGCTAAGATTTCATTGAGACACATGTTCTGACCAAGTTTCATGAAGATTGGACAATAAATGTGACCTCTAGAGTGTTAACAAGGTAAATGTTGACGCCGCACGACGGACGACGCACGACGGACAAAAGGCGATGATGGCGATCACAATAGCTCACCATGAGCACTGTGAGCTAAAAACAACACATTCATAAACAGAATTAGGTGATCATTACTATAACAGTTGTCTATTCTCCTGAAATATATATTTAACACATGACTTGTTCTTCAGTTCCAGAACTAAAATCAGATCTTTTGACTATTTGCCTTTTTAACTTAATATTTTGTCACTTTATGGTATTTAAAATTGCGTCGCGTTTCATTTGTGCACTTGTACATCTTGGCATAAAGTCCTCAAAATAATTAACTTCCTCATTTTCTGCCATTCCTTCATTAATGTATTCAAGTAAGTCCTCTGCACTGCCCATACAAAGTTGATGGATTGCACAGCAACTAAGTACTACATGAACAATACATTGAATATCTACCAAATCAATAAATTTCAATCGGCGAAAGCGTCCTTTTAGAGCCCCAAATGTACGTTCGATGCACATCCTAGTTGCACTATGTACATAATTGTATCGTTTTTGGTTTTTATTAAGATTACCAGTCTTTGAAAGGAACCATCATCCAAAAATTCAATGCATAAGCTGCATCTCCTAGCAAATGAGTTTTGGCAGGAAAGATATCTTCAAAGTTTTGATCCACACGCTCCATGAGTGGAGAATTTTTTAGAACCCTGGCATCGTGTACTGATCCGGGCCAGCCACAGAACACGTCTGTAAAATTTAAGTTGCTATCGCATACAGCTTGTAAGATGATGGACGGATACTTCTTGCGATTGAAGTAGTTTTCTGCACAGTCTGAAGGAGTTCGGATTGGAATATGAGTCCCATCAATGGCCCCAATTACCCCAGGAAAACCTTCCAGATGATGGAACTCATTTACAGTGTCAGCAACTTTGCGTCCAGTTGGCCATCTTACCATATTTGGCAAGACTTTAGATGAAATCAATTTTGAAACACAATGAACAATACAATGAACTGTTGTTTCACAAATGCCAAATATATCTGCAAGGCACTGAAATGTAAGTTGAGTTGAAATATACTTTATGAAACCAACAGTTTCTTTTCTACACTTATCGCTCTAGCAATATCCTTTGTCATAAGAAACGGTGTCATTTGAATGACAAACTTATCAAATGTATCTCGGCTGACACGAAAACGTTCCCTGAAATCATCAATGCTATACAGAGGGTATACAGTCTCAACATAATTGACCACTCTACTCTTCTCGTCACGAATTGTTGTAATAGCAAGAACACCTTCAAATGCGTTGATATAATTTCTAGAAGACAAACGAATAAGCGAAGCATATGAATTTTCTTCATCAGAGCTGGTTAGTGTCATAACAGCTGCTACAAAGTCGGCCATGTTTATCACGAAACCGTTCATTTGTTGCAAATATCAAAACCCTGCAAACTAGTTCAGGTTTAACACTAAACTCGTTAAAAACCTAAACCTGACACCAAAACCGGATTATGTGCAACAAATGTACCCTAAATGTTATTGCAAGGCTATAATTTACCGTGAGCCCGTTTACAAGTTGCAAACCTTCGGCATTATTACCTAGAAAATGAAATTCCATTGCACCGATCTCTTGTTCATAATTGTCGGTTATGTAGTTGGCTGGGCTCCACTCTGGATTTGCATTTTTAATGATTGCAATGGCCTCTGTAATTATTGCAGTACTTTCATTTTCGGTGATAAAGGCTGCAACAACCTGATGGTCGACATTCGTTTTTACCGCAATGAAAAATAGCGACAGTGCAAACCTAGATGTTTTATAGGTTGAGTCGAGGAGTACCATTGTATTTCCATATCTGCGAAGCAAAAATAAAATAAATAGTAAATATTCATCGAGCAAATATTGTCTGAAAGTGAAAAAGGCTCCTCAGGTCGTAATTAACATTCATATGTTGTAAAATGGTAAGATTAAACAAGACTATTGCCAAGCAATACATGTCCCCTACCGGCTCCACCATTGTCAGATTTAAAAAATAATTATTATATTTGTTTCCATAGCAACCAGATTTTTTGACATAGGAACAAAATGAAATGACGTGCATAATGTCCATATTGCCACTTATCTATGTTTCAAGTTTCATGAAAAAAAAAATATGAAGAACTTTTAAAGTTATCGCAGGATCCAGAAAACTACCATTTTCAGCAGTATTTCTAGTATTTTTGTTGCCATAGCAAACCCATTTTTTGACGAAGGAGCAAAATGAAAAGACGTGCATAATGTCCAGACTGCCATCCATCAATGTTTCAAGTTTCATTAAAAAATATGAAGAAAGTTTCAAGTTATCGCAGGATCCAGAAAAGTGTGACAGATAGACGGTGAAACCAGTAAGGGAGAAAAAAAGTAACATCGCTGGGTTGAGCTCTTATTGATGTCAGATGTCCGAGTTAAGAAAAATAACTAAAATCGCTGGTTCAGCCATTATTGATGTTAAACATGCATGTGAAAGGGCTTTATCGTAGCTTGAGCCATTTTTGTTAATGTCATAATTAAACAGTGTGAAATCACTGGTTTAGCGATTATTGGTTTTAAGTGACCGAGTTAAAAATGTGACATCGCTGGTTGCGCGATTATACATATTAACAAGTCTTGTCGAGTATTAGCAGCATTTTGCCAGTCGTGTGCCTACTACCCGCAAACATTCAATATGTCAAGCAGGCAATATATGGTCTATTTTACATTTCAATTTCATTTGTCTGGTCATGTCACTGTCATGTGTTTATTGTTAATTGTATCCGCATTCCTGTCACAGTGCGGAAAATTTAGTTTTCCGGGGGAATGTATGGGCTTGCGTACTTATTCACGAACATCCATCTCTCCAAGCTAAGCTTAGCGACAATTACTAAACACATTTGCTGTAGTGTACTCATGGCTACATGAGAGGCATCGTCACAGTTCTTCCTGGTAATTCAATGTCTAACTTAAAGGTAGAAGCGAAACCACAGGGAAAATCGTTTGAGTGTTAAAATGTCATGTTTATGAAAAGGTCAAATGGCCTTGGTCGATTATTAGTATTATAAAGACAGGTGAACATACATTATATTCTGTAATGAATAAACGATTACTGTCGATGGTTTAGCAAATATTTATGAAGCAAATATAGTCTGACAAGTGAAAACGCATTTTATCAAGGTATTAACTGATTTTTTGTTTGCCACCTGTAATTCTTGAAAATGTGAACCAGTATATTATAAGATTACACGGGCCACATCGCAACATTGCGTCACATACTTAACAATGGACAAAATTGTCACAAAACCAGGTTTTCATTGTAAAAAAAAATCGGATAAAGGGAGAAAACTCAAACTGAACTTTTGAAATGAACAAACAAAATTTACCCCCTTTGTAAGTTTGTTTTTTAAAAAAATCTATTTTTAGTCGTGGCGACCTTGACATTGGAGATATTGACGTGATTCTTTCGTGCGACACACCGTCCCATGATGGTGAACACATGTACCAAATGATTTTAAAATCTCACAATGAATGACATAGTTATGGCCAGGACAAGCTCATTTATGGCCATTTTTGACCTTTGAACTCAAAGTGTGACCTTGACCTTGGAGATATCGACGTAATTATTCGCGCGACACACCGTCCAATGATGGTGAACAAATGTGCCAAATGATTTTAAAATCTGACAATGAACGACATAGTTATGGCCCGGACAAGCTTGTTCCGCTCGCCCGCCAGCCCGCCAGCCAGCCAGCCAGCCCGCCCGCATTTGCCAATCTAATAACCAGTTTTTTCCTTCGGATACTTAAAAAATCCCAGAAATTACAAGCAGATCAAGCTTAGAAGATTAAGATATTGGTGTTAACAAATTCTATTTAAAAAATAAGAAGGGGCACTGAGCTTGCCTGCAATACAACATTTGAAACATGTATTCAATGTCCCTAAAACTCATCTTTAAGCACTAGCTTGCCTGCAACACAACAGTTGAAACATGTAGTCAATGTCCCTAAAACTCATCTGTAAGCACTAGCTTGCCTGCAATACAACATTTGAAACATGTATTCAATGTCCCTAAAACTCATCTGTAAGCACTAGCTTGCCTGCAATACAACATTTGAAACATGTATTCAATGTCCCTAAAACTCATCTTTAAAAATGCTGAATCTGTTAAATAATAGCAGTGTTTTGCAAAAAAAGGTTCTTTATCAACATATATGAAAAATTGATATTCAATAGTTGAAGTTATGTTCAAACGTATGAATGTTTAATGCCTGTAGCGTAGCTGAGATATAGCCCTTAAAAGTTACATCATACAAAAATAGCAAAGGGCAATAACTTGTATTTAAGAAAGTGTAGGGTTATGGTTCTAGTGAAAGTCAATGCTCCTCATTGATATATATACACCCATGAAGTTTCATGTTGAAATCGTGTATTATATCTGAGGTATAGCCCTGAAATTTTACATCATACACAAAAACAAAAGGGTAAAAACTTTTATTTAAGAAAGTGTATGGTCATGCTTCTTGTGCATGACACTTATCCTCCTTGATATATATACACCCATGAAGTTGCATGTTGCTATCTTAAATAGTATCTGAGCAATGGCCCTGAAAAGTTTGTGACACACGGACTGACAACGGAGAAAAATAAAAAACACCAGAAATGCAGGCGTCTTTTTTCCTTCAAACTTTTTTTTTTGCTTCTCTATTATCCTGTATATATTGACAATTTCGTGGATTTTAAAACAAAACCAAAAGTACTGTTTCAAATGAGTGACATACATATAACAAAATCTGAAAAACAAACCCTACAGATTCAGCATCTTTAAAACAAAACTCTTAACTCTCAGAGCAAAAACAATATGGCCCCCACTATAGTGGTGGGGGACATAAAAACATAACCCATTCATAATTTTCAAACAACCAACACAACTGGCACTGGAACTGTAAAATTCTTCTAAAATTCCTCACTTTCCCCATTTGCAATTGTTTGTTTCCGCCTTACATAAACAAGTGCATCTGGACGGGCATCTTTGGTTTCATTAAGCTAAATATATAATGTATCGTCATGGATTAAGCCAAACTATGAGCATATTGTTGATGTACACAACTGAATATTTCAATAACATGCGCATCAATATAAAGCATACTTAATTATTTACTAATCACACAATATCATCAAGGTTAAGACCATGTTCGCAATCCAAAAAAATGTTTCTTGGGGTGAGTGAAATTGCAAAACTTTTCAGCTTTGAAGAGAGGAAAACACCCTACATGTGCGTCTTTGGATTGGCAGAACATTTAAACAAAAACTTACCATGTCCATGTGAAGGGTCATTTTGTGCTCCTGTTTGATCAATCGTTGAACAAGAAAATGCAGGAAAAACAGATGGATATCCACATTCGGTATTGGGAGTCAAACCAGCAAGCTGTTGTGATAAGATACTTTGGTTCACAGTTCAAGGGTGAATTCCACTCTAGTAAATAAATTTGAAATGTAGACATTTTGATCAATATTATGAATAGAAAACATCTCAATATCAATATAAATTCAAAAGAATATAAATGAAAAACAAAAAGGAAGACAATATTAACTTAATAATGGACAAGCACAGTAAAGTCACTAAACCTTTTTAAAATAAAACACAATTTCTGAGGCCATCTGTAGAAAAAAACATTAGTGAACTGCTACCTAATCAATCACATTGGCCTTCAGTTTTTTTTGGCTTTACTGTAATTTTTGGGAGTTGGGGGTCTCCTTTTTGCCTATTCATAAAATGAAGTGTGATGTGTTTCCACATCTTAAGATGCATTAAATATTAAGAAGTGAAACTCCAGCTGCTGGAGCAGTATTGCATTCTCATTATATACAATTAGTTTGTCCTTTATTTAAGGAAAGTGACCAATTGCCTAAACAGTACAAAACAGCACAATACAAAACAACATAAACACATATAAGAATAAAGTTGGGGTCACCATCTTGGAACGGTCAATGCATATCATTGGGTGTTTTAAACATATTCTTAATGTCATGGGTAGAGGCAGAACGAACAATCAGTTTAGTCATGTTGGCCTTAGTTCAGAAAGATTCCTCTGTGAGCCTCAAATTGTTGGCATCTTATAGATATTGGTTCATATGGACTCAGACCAGGACTACACACCATGCACAGTGCCTTCAAATTGGTGAAAGTAAGACTGGTTGGAATGTGTGTGAAATTGTTCGAGCTACGTATGACTTGTTTAGAGACTCGCCTGCACGTAGGGAGAATTTCATGTCTGCAACCTAAGGAAATTATTACCGACCATATTGCCCAATGCATAAAGTTAAATGTAATAGTCAATATTACTGACAAGAAATTGCCATCACTTTACTGGATACCTAAATTACATAAGACGCCATATAAAAGTCGTTTTATCGCTAATTCAGTGTCTTGTACCACCAAACAATTATCAGTGTATCTTATATCTGCATTGAGTGCTATTAGATATCATATAGCTAAATTTTGTAATAAAGTTTATGAAAATAGTAATATTAACCTATTTTGGTCAATAAAAAACACCATAGAAGTTATTGATAAAATTGAAAATAAAAAATATAAGGTGTCACAGGTAAGTACTTATGATTTTTCTACACTATATACAACGCTTCCTCACGCTTAAATAAAATCCAAACATGTTTCTTTGATTGAAAAAACTTTTGCTAGAGAGAAGTGTTTGTATCTAGCTTTAAACACTAAAACAGCTTTTTTTACTAAACAGATATTAGATAATTACATCATTTGGACTGGTCTTGACTTTTGTGCAGCACTTACTTTTCTTTTGGATAACTTGTTAGTTGAATTTAATGGTAAAATATTTAAACAAATTATTGGCGTTCCTATGGGTACTAATTGTGCGCCACTTATAGCTGACCTTTTTTTATATTGTTATGAAAGCGAATTTATGTTAGAATTATCTAAAACTAAGCAAGTAGATTTGATTAACTGTTTTAACCTTACTAGTAGGTACATTGATGACATACTTAATTTAGACAATCCATTATTTGAACAATATATTCATAAAATCTACCCAAAAGAACTAGTCTTTAATAGATCGTGTATATCCAATACAGACGCTGCGTATTTAGACTTACATTTAACTATTAATAATAATTTGATCAAAACTAGTTTATACGACAAACGGGACGATTTTAACTTTGAAACTGTGAATTTTCCGTTTCTAGATGGCAACATCCCTAAAGGACCTTCCTATGGTATTTACATTTCGCAGTTGGTACGTTATGCCAGAGCATGTTCGTGTATTAAAGATTTGAATGATCGTAATCTAATATTAACTAAAAATTGCTAAAACAAGGCTTTTTGTATCATAACCTAAGAAATAAATTTGCTAGATTTTACTCCAAGTATGGTGATTTAATTTTAAAATATAATGTTTCTTTAAAATGGCATTTAAATAATGGAATCGCCCATCCATCATTTTACGGAGATGTTTAAAAGCGTGTCCGCAAATTAAAATATGTTAAACCAAATGTTCATATTAAACTTTTCAATTTAATTAACTTGTTTTTATCAAAAGGATACGATGCTTATGTACTTAAAACACGTGTTTGATGGTTTTCGATTCACTATATCTTTCTTCCCTTAAAATTTGGAATCATTAGTGATATTATAGGCATTTTTCACTGTTGAATAAATTTGTGTCATTGTGTCGTATCAACAAATCTGCATGAATGCTACATTATAGGCATTTTTCACTGTTGAATAAAATTGTGTTATTGTGTCGTATGAACAAATCTGCATGTAAACTACATTTGGACTCAAATCGTACATCAAATCATTTCTGTCTTCAGTTGTCAAAACACCTATATACTGTTTGATAGCAATAATGTCGCTTTAATGGAATTACCATTTTTATTCATTTGCTTCTTAATATTAAATCACCTAAACTTGTTTTATTAGTAGCGCAGCCCCATTAATATTTTTATTTAGTACTGCCCCTGGAATTTGTTCACGTCATTATGTCATTATGGATTTTTGTGACGTCATACGACCGACTTTCCCAGTTGTAATCTACATGCATAGGTCATTGGGTTTATAACGTTCCATTTTATTTATATTTACTCTCTGATAGGCGTTTCTTGTTTGATTTAATTATTTTTATTTTTTTTAGCAGTCACATAAACAACCAAGCTATGTAATATGGAATTTTTACACCCATTATTGCTGCTTCTTCCTGTATTCGCGCGATGATTATCTGAGATATTAACTCTATGATTCTATATTCTCAAATCTTTTCTATAAAGAAGGAATGTAGTTGACAATTGTTAATAGTTTTATTTGATCGTTCATCAACAAGTTGTAATTCTGTTACTCTTGTATCTTCAATGCAATTGAGTAATTAAATAGTAATTAAGGTTCATGTAGAGGCTTCATTTTGAAAAAGGTGGGACCCCAAGCATTGAACTCAAATTTGACTAAAGGAAGAGTGCCACATTGAAAATGTATACATATATGCTTTAAAGGATGTTTTTCCTTCAAACTGCTACCAATTTTGTACATCAACGTATCATACCATCCACAAAATCAATCAAAATACAAAGCGATTTTAACACTAAAATATACATTATTTTCAAAAATCTGAATCATGTTTATTTCACGTATTTCGGCGGAAAATTATATAACTAGTGAATAATATCGACATTGACGAGGGCGAGTTACGCTTAAATAGTAAAAAAAGTTTACATATCTAGAAATATCAAAACTCGAACACATGTCATTTCATCACCATCGGGGCAGCCATTTGTAAATTCATAACATAGAAAGAAACATGCTAAAAACTAACTCATCGCCTAATTGACATTCCAAACGGTTGACGATGACAAATGCATTGGATTGTAATCTTTCCGTTGATGTTTGCAAACTGCACGATCAGACCTCATAAACACTCAAAAGAATAACTATGTAAGAAGCATTTCACCAATGTTTACAATTGTTGTCGAATCACCATACTTATATTATTGCGCATAAAATAGTACGCTTACAGACTGACAGAAAGATCGATACGTAACTCCGTTAAATTCATCACGGTATACTATTCTGTTGATAATATATAATAACACATCGCTTTAACAATCATAAAGGAGAAATAATTGTTTTAAACAAAGTTTTTAATAACGAATGTGAAAACAACGGAAGTTAGATGGATATTCTGTGAGATGCACTTCGGCTCCAGAAAAAACAATACAAATAAACTAAAAAAGACTTGTGGGGGACAATTTTCAGCTGGAAAATATTTGAAATAGGGTAAGTGATGATATCTCTACGTGGTCATTTCTGTTATTGAGTGCGATCTCTTGCTGATTAATGTTAATAGTTGTTTTACTAGTTGCGAACCAACTGTCAAAATATGTTTGTGTTTTCTCAGGTATGTGTATACACATTCCCGGTTTTCTCACTACTGCACGTGGTTTCGACCGATTTGTTTTGCACGTTTTTCTACGGAGCACAGCGAGGGCCACGCTTTCAAAATGGGTAGAAGTAATCGAAATATAAAATCAATCGGTTTGCCAATTTCTTTATAATTCTTTACAATTTTATATGTCGTCTGCAATCTATTTCAATTTTAGATGGTTTAAATTTGCAATTTGGTTGAGAGGTAAATAACAAAATTGTGAAGCCTTTGAAAAAGAATTGTGACTCTTACTATCCACCATACCTGGATTTTTAAAAAGTAGTTACGTTTTAGTTATTTTTAGAACTTTGTTTAGGAAATTTATCCAAAATAGGCAGTTGAATAAAAACTCATTTGTTGTTTTATGACAATAATTTTCTGTGAAATGTTGCTAACTTGACCTTGTATATGTATATAGCTTTGTATGTATTCAACTTAAGGTAGTGCATATCCTTCCTAACTTTAGATTGAGATTTTGTAAATTAGTGTAAAAATGTATTGGTTTTAAACCAAAATATGAATAAAGCACACAAATATTGAATGTCAAAAATGTGTTTATGTTATTCTATCCGTCTTTAGCTTTAAAATGATATATAGTTTGACCATATTGTACCACATTGAATGAAGAAAAACCAAAGCGAATTTTTAATTAATTTTATCCCCCCCCCATGAACCTTAAATTGAATGCGTTTTAATTCCCTTTTATTATTGTTTAATTTGAGTTACAATGCTATGACGTTACATTTTATTTACACTTAAATGTATTATGAATATTGCTGGGCCAAGTGTGAGGTTAACGCTCTATAACCAGGTTTAAACCCCCAATGCTCTGCATTGACCGTTCCAAGGCGGTGACCCCAGCTTTATTCATATTTTGTGTTTATGTTGGTTTGTATTGTGCTGTATTGTGCTGTTTTGTACTGTTTGGGCAATCGGTCACTTGCCTTAAATAAAGGACCAACTAATTGTTTTTAATGAAAATTCAATACTGCTCAAGCAGCTGGAGTTTCACTTCTTTATATTGTGGTGATGGATCCAGTCACATGATGCCGTTGAAATATGTTTCTAATAGATGTTTGGAAAATGTTTCTGTTTGCAAAAATAACTTAGGGCCATGTTCATTTTGCCCTTCATTGTAAAGTATGTAGAGAAGGTGAAAGCCTAAGAGTTCAACAAACCCAACTGTAAGTCATTTCAGGTGGTAATGAATGATGCGAGTGATTGTATTTTTTTACTTTTGACCTTAAAGAATGACCTTGATCTTTCACAACTCAAAATGTGCAGCTTCGGATATACATGCATGCCAAATATCAAGTTGCTATCTTCAATATTTCAAAAGTTATCGCAAAACTTAAACCAAGGTTAAAGTTTTGGGACAGAATGACAGACAGGCCAAAAACAATATGCCCCCGATCATTTGATCCGGGGGCATAAAAAGTATCAAAGGCTCCGATAATCAATTCATGGACTTCAGAATGGACTGTAAAAACTTTATTATTGAGGTATTGAAGAAACTGTTTGAGAAATCACCACTGAAATACTCACTTGTCTGGCAGTTTGCCTGCTTTGATCCAAGAGAAATGGTAACTGATAAGTCTAAAGTGCTACTCCCAGCTAAAAAAAACTGTTGAAATTATTGCTTTCTTTTAAAAGATTGAAATGTGAAGAAGCTGAGAATGTTCTGTAAATGAATGAAAAGTATTTGGGGTCTCACAAGTTAAGTGGATTTAAGCCGTTCGGTGACACAGGTGAAAGAGTTGACACTTTCTTAATGAACACAATGGACGAGTTAAATATGCAACTAAAGGAAGTTCTGAAACTCTTATTCCTTCTTTCACATGGACAAGCAACTGTTGAGAGGTTTTTTTCAAGGAACAAGGAAATTGAAGTCGAAAACATGCAACAGCAATCTTAAGTAGCCCGGAGGTTTATTTGTGGCTGTGTTAATAGTGTTGGAGGTATAATTAAGGTGCCAATAACAAATCATATATGGAAAAGGAAAGACAGGCAAGAACTTCTGCTGAACAGCTGAGAAAAGTAAGCATTGATGGACAATGAAGAAGTGTACACAAAGCAGAAGAAACAAATGGAAACAGACATAGAACACCTTAAGAACTCTCCAGACAAATTGGTTGAAAAGGCGGAAAGGAGAGGAAAAATGCAGTTTGTCTGTGAAGCAAATTTATTCGGACGTACAGCAAAAGACAAAAAAGTTGCATTTGACACATTGTCAAACAAATTAGATGATACTGTGAAGACGCTGCAATATGTTTAATGAATGCAGACTCTGAGTCTGAACATTTACACTAATGAATCTATAACAGATTTTACATGTACCTGTTTTAGAAAATTACTTAATAAGTATACTTTTTACAAGCTTCAATTCATACATGGCATTTTATATAATGGTTGTACTAAACTTAATTAAAGGCAGTTGTGAGATTCTGTACGTTTGTAGATTTTTATGTTTTCTTCAGAATTAATTTGTAGCAGATATATGTCTTTAAAGCTTTGTAGCAGCTTTATTATATCACGGGAATATCTGTTATGAACATTTAGAATACATATTCAATACAAATAAGAGGTTTTATTTTGGTATGTGTAGTGCCTTTGGTCAATTACTTTATCATAATGAAATATCTTACTTTTGATTAAACAGTTGCTATTGCAACAGCTAGGGTAGTGCAGGATGTTGTAAGTCACATAGAATGTTAAGCAAGGAGAGACCAACTTAGCGAAAATGTTGTAAGTATTGGACACAGAATAATAAAGTTTTCAGTAGGTCGGACTTTTGCTTTGAAAAGTGCTTAAAAGTGCTTGAATTTCATCAGAGAAAAGAGATGTGTTTGTCAGAAACAATGCCTCCTATTGCACCGCTTTGAAGCCATATATTTGACCGTTTACCTTGAAGGATCACCTTAACCTTTCATCACTCAAAATGTGCAGCTACATGAGATACACATGCATGCCAAATATCAAGTTGCTATCTTCAATATTGCAAAAGTTATGGGCAATGTTAAAGTTTTAAGACGGACGGACGGACAGTTAAAATGCTATATGCCACCCTACCGGGGCATAAAAATCTGTATAAACCCTATTAAACTAAAGTATAAATGCAGATAGGTGTCTTTAACAACCTGCACTCACATTTTCTTACTAAAAATATTCAATTTATTTCAAAGAGACCATGAAAGAAGTTAGGGCAGGCGAGTATCATGTATTCCCTGTGCAGCAGAATGGCCGCCAGTCAACTGGTCAAATTGCTCAGCTTAAAGAATCTATTATCTGGCACATGGCCAGAAATCCGGACTCTCCAATCCTTAAATGCACTGCTGTCACAAGTTTGAACAAGAGAGGTCTTTGTCAGAAACACAATACACCCTTATGCGCCGCTTTGAATATTTTTTTACCTTTGACCTTGAAAAATGACATTGACCTTGACCTTTCACCACTCAAACTGTGCAGCTCCATGAGATACACATGCATGACAATTATCAAGATTGAAGATCGAAGATCGGTATTGAAAAAGTTATGACCAAGGTTAAAGTTTTGGTTAATGTTTTGGGACGCGCACACACACACACACACACACACACACACACACACACACACACACACACACACACACACACACACACACACACACACACACACACACACACACACACACACACACACACACACACACACACACACACACACACACACACACACACACACACACACACATTGCATGTTTTAATGTTATGTTTTCAGATAATGTTTAATGCTGCTTTCAGTTTACAACATTGTGTTGACAGTATTATTCCATTTCCTGGTAACATAACGAAATCGTTCATAGTTCTGGAGAATGCTGATGTAGAGGTAGACCAGATTGACGGGGAATGGTAACTTCTAAAGAATCTTGTTTTGCAGAAAGTGCAGCAATGCTTTAAATTACAATTCAATATTAATTTACACACATATTTCATGTTAGCATTTTCACAATGAATAATTATTCGTTCTTGTTGCACTTGTCTTTTTTTACCTAGGTTTAGAGGAAAGCTTAATTATGGATATGACTTGTTAAGTCATTCATTGCCTAGAGGGCGTGGGCAACTGTCTGTGTCTGATTGATCTTCTGCGATCACTCCCTCCTACATCCGTGAAAAACGAGAGCTCATTTTCAATTATAAAGCTATCGAAAGGAAAGAGGAGGCCGAGAATGAAGACTTCAACTCTCAATGACCTCTAAACAGTCAGCCTTTTGTCGCCTGCTGTTAATGCCTTTGACCCTGTGAAAAGTATTGAACACTTCCTGGTCAGATTTTTATCTTGCTTAAGCCAAGTCTATTACATAATCATTGAAAAAAAAGATTGTCAATTATATATCAATGTTTTAAATGTAGATACATTGAAATATTTTAAAATTGAAACAATAAGCGTTTTGGCCAAATCTTCAAAATCAATGGGTTGTTTATTGGAGAATAAAAAACCCTGAAAGTAATGCACTTTTGGGGCAAAACTTATCACCTATAATTGCATGTTCATTGAAGCTTGAATTACTAATACTTTCAGGCTTCTTCCCAAAAAACAAGGCGTATAGATGAGTATAAAAAGACAAAATCAAAGCAATCTGTCAAAAATCCAGTCATCATCGTGGAATCTGAGACAGAGGATGAGGTTCAGTCCGACAACGAGGCACTTTTGCAAGTTTTTAATAATTGGTAATGTTATTTTTTTACATGTAAGTTTGAAAGCTTAGTGACAGTTTTTATATGATGTACTTTCAAGCAAATGTATTATTTACTTTCATTTTAACAGGTGGATTAGGATGAGATGGTGAACCAGGTAATATCCAAGGAATTCCGGACTGAAGACACGGAATTCTGGACTGAAGATCAAGTCGAAGATGACGAGGAGGATACAGAGTACAGAAGCTGCCATCGACAGACTGCTTTTCATGTATGGCAGAGAATAAATTGGAATGAACTGTTATTTGCAATCCTTATCAATTACACCCTACCTGCAATAAAAACTATCCAGAACTGTCCAAAATATAAACTTCTTTTACTTTTAAAAACATGTGATAAACAGTTAGGGATAGTAAACTTTGGTTGAGGCTAGTGAAAAATTCCATCTGGTTACGCGAACGGGCTAGTGGTTTCAAAAGGGAAATTCGCATACTACACATACATTAGTTATGAAGTTAATTTATTTCATTGATATCTTTTTTAATCTAATGTTTTCATTTATTGATTAATAAATGGCCAGTGATCAATTGGCACAAGGTACAACTAATTTAAACAGTAATTTGTGCTAATTGGTCGCTAGCCATTAATTAAATACCAAGTCTGGTGGTTGAAGGGATTTCTATATTTCACCTCATTATATGTGTTATAAATCAAGAAAGGCTCTATTTAAATTTATCATAAGAATTATGATTTGCAGTTATATGCACTGCACACTATAATTTAACCCAGGAATATATATTTGTTATCCTTCTCTATAAGACTCTGCTTCAACCGTTTCCTTTTTTTTCTCCTTCAATACTGCAAGCCATTTGTTCAAACATTAAACAAAGATCTATAAACATATTGTATATCAATGCATTAAACAATACACTTAAAATGTTTGTTAATTCAGGTCATATTTTCACTCAGGGCACTTGACAATAGCTTTTGAAGAAATATTAATGATTGAATACAATATGAAAATAGATCAAACAACATTACATATACTGCACAGTAAAGTTAAAAAGAAATCACCAGAAAACTACAAGTACATTTAATTTCAATCATATTGAGTGTTTAAAATAATAGGCATATCGTCGGCTGTCCGAAAATCGCTAGTACGTAAGGTTGCAGCCATCTTTGTTTTTTTTTCTTGGTCTCGCGAGATGTCACGGCAGGTGCGTGATTTTGACGTGATCTCATTTGCATATACTACAACACTTGCAGACGTAAATATTTTCCGGACAAAATGCGGTTTAAACAGGTATTTATTGTAGTCACAAGATGTTTATCCTAAAACAGATGTATTTTTTATGCTAAAAATATGGAAACAAGCCCACATTTGTACTTAAAATCAGTGTTTCAAAAGTTTCGACATTGTTTACATTTGCATTTATGAATGAAGGTCACGTGACTTAATCAGAATTTTCGTAGTAAGGCCAAGCAAATTTAAATAAGTTGGATGAGGGGGTTTATGAGGAGATGGCCAGAAATCCGATAAACAAAGGCGAGAGGTTGGAGTTCGCTATAGCAAAAATGGCAAATGAGAGCACGGTTAACGTGTATTTTGATAATCTTGACAAGTGTCTTCAAAAAAAATGATATACTGGACAACCAAACTTACAATGCTGATAACAAGGTGAAACCATCGATCACAAGCCTCCACATGTCATCTCTAGTGTAGACTTTAAGCCGCAAGCAGTAACGTCAGGAAATGGTCAGACAGTTACTATTATAGGCTGTGAATGTGCAAGTGGAGCATCGATTCCGCCGTTCTTTGTATTCTCTGGACAGAGGTTGAATCCTGACCTTTTAAAACGTAAAACTCCTGGTACTGATGCAGCCATGTCAGACAGCAGGTGGTCGAATCTTGACGTTTTCACTCGCTGTCTTACTGAACACTTCATCAAAATTCTCCCCAGTAGAGAAACACATCCACTGATCCTTCGCCTGGATGGGCACAGATCACACGTTTCTTTAACACTTTCAGAATAGGCGACGAGCAAAACATTTTTTTGTTCATTATGCCAGCTCATACGAGTCACTTATGTCAACCACTAGAAGTTGTGTGTTATGGTCACTTCCAGAAGATGTACAACGCACAAGGTCACAGGGAAACCAGCGCAGCTATTACGCGTTAAAACATTTGTGAAATCTCCTGAAAGGTCTACACTAAGGCGTTAAATGTTACTTACCTGCAAAGCGGTTTTATGCAAACTAGAATACATCCTGTCGACAGAAATGCTGTGCCAAAACTAGCCTCATTCGAGTCATTCCTAAACAAGTTTTTGAGCCACTGGAAATTTAGCCCCCAGACGTTGGCATTTGCAGTCAGAGTACTGAATCAACTGTAAAAGGTGGAGTCATTGTTGATAACAAGCTTGATTTCTTTGACCACATCGAAAACAATCTTAAATCTGTCAAACAGACCAAAGCAGTGAAAAGAAACTTAGAAACACTATAAGTAGACATGTTTTTGGAAAAAAACTTACAAGTGACTATGTTATGAAAGCTGTTCAAGAACATCAGGAGAGCCAAATTAAACCCAATTCAAAGAAACAAAAGGCAAAGTCTAAGAAAGCTGCTCCAATGTCTAAAAAGTCTTGTATGACTTCTGTGCTGAACACAAATCCAGTGGCTGGGCCATCATGTGCAAACTTGGTCCACTCCAGCTCTCAGTCTGAAGCCTCTGATGATGAAACTGACCCGTCTCAACTCTGCTGTGTTTGTAGGAAATTCCAGCCTAGTGAATTGGCACAGTGTGTTTCCCTCACATTCACAAAATGGGCACAGTGTGAATTGGCAAGAAGAACGGTCGACCCTGCTTGCACTGATGCCATCTGATCTACTGTTCAAAAGTAAGAGTCATCGGGGGGGGGGCTCTCACTGTATTCCGGAGGTATTTAAGTATACAAGTATATAAGCATGCCATTCCCCACAAAGTAAACAATAGGGCCAATATGGACCTAGTTCGCTCACCTGAGAGGAGTCGGTTCATTCAATCTTTACCAAATGTCAAACTTGACCTAGATATTTTCCAGACAAACATCCTGGTCAAGTTTCATCATTATTTCATCTGCGAGTCATGATGAATGTACCTATGAAGTTTCATGATCCTAGGCGAAAGCATTCTTGAGCTATCGTCCGGAAACCATTTTTCTAAGTTGAGTCACCGTGACCTTAACAGCCAATGTGTGAAAACGTTTTTTGACACGGTGACCTTGACCTTTGACCTAGTGACCTGATAATCAACAGGGGTCATCTGCGAGTCATGATCAATATAGCTATGAAGTTTCATGAACCTAGGCATAAGCGTTCTTGAGTTATCATCAAGAAACCATTTTACTATTTCAGATCACCGTGACCTTGACCTTTGACCCAGTGACCTGAAAATCAATAGGGGTCATCTGCGAGTCGTGATCATTGTACCTATGAAGTTTCATGATCCTAGGCATAAGCGTTCTTGAGTTATCATCCAGAAACCATTTTACTATTTCAGGTCATCGTGACCTTGATCTTTGACCTAGTGACATGAAAATCAATATGGGTCATCTTCGAGTCATGATCAATGTACCTATAAAGTTTCATGATCATAGGCATAAGCCTTCTTGAGTTATCATATAGAAACCATTTTACTATTTCGGGTCACCGTGACCTTGACCTTTGACCAAGTGACCTGAAAATCAATAGGGGTCATCTACGAGTCATGATTAATGTACCTATGAAGTTTCATGATCCTAGGCCTAAGCGTTCTTCAGTTATCATCCGGAAACCATTTTACTATTTCAGGTCATCGTGACCTTGACCTTTGACCTAGTGACCTGAAAATCAATAGGGGTAATCTACTATTTATGATCAATGTACCTTTGAAGTTTCATGATCCTAGCCCTAAGCGTTCTTGAGTTATCATCCGAAAGCCATTTAACTATTTCGGGTCATCGTGACCTTGACCTTTGACCTAGTGACCTGAAAATCAATAAGGGTTATCTGCGAGTCATGACCAATGTATATATGAAGTTTCATGATCCTTGGCATAAGCGTTCTCGAGTTATCATCCGGAAACCATTTTACTGCTTTGGGTCACCGTGACCTTTGATCTAGTGACCTGAAAATCAATAGGGTCATCTGCGAATCATGATCAATGTATCTATGAAGTTTCATGATCGTAGGCATAAGTGTTCTTGAGTTATCATCCGGAAACCATTTTCTTATTTCGGGTCATCGTGACCTTGACCTTCGACCTAGTGACCTGAAAATCAATAGGGGTCATCTGCGAGTCATGATCAATGTATCTTGAGGACGAACGGACCGACATGAGCAAAACAATATACCCCCTCTTCTTCGAAAGGGGGGGACATAATGAGAAAACTGCCCCCCTCCCAGCAGCCATGTTATTCAACAGACCGGAACAATTTTTGAACTCTCGTATCAAGGAACACATTTTCTGTACAAATTTCATGAAAATTTGGGCCAAAAATGTGACTTCTACTGTGTTCACATGTTTTCACTATATACATATAGAGAAAAATGCCCCGCCCACTGGCGGCCATGTTTTTAAACCGATCCCGACCATTTTCAAACTCGTCCGAGAAATCAATAAAACCAATGTTTTGACCAACTTTCATGATGATTGGGCAAAAACTTTGACTTCTAGAGTGTTTTTAAGGTTTCTCTATCAACAAACAAGGAAAACTGCCACTATATACATATAGAGAAAAATGCCCCGCCCACTGGCGGCGATGTTTTTTCACCGATCTCGACCATTTTCGAATTCGTCCGACACATCTGTTTTGACCAATTTTCATGATGATTGGTCAAAAAGTGTGACTTCTAGAGTGTTTACAATGTTTCTCTATAGCAAAATAAGGAAAACTGCCCCGCCGACTGGCGGCCATGTTTTTCAACGGATCGGAACCACTTTTGAACTCAACCAAGATATCATTAAGACAAACATTTTTACAAAGTTGCATGAAGATTGGGCATGAAATGTGACTTTTACAGTATATACAAGGTTCTTCTCTTTTTTTACCTATTGACCT
Source organism: Dreissena polymorpha (assembly GCF_020536995.1). NCBI lineage: Eukaryota > Metazoa > Mollusca > Bivalvia > Myida > Dreissenidae > Dreissena > Dreissena polymorpha. The sequence goes on along the minus strand of NC_068358.1, from coordinate 62,366,391 downwards.
AGTTTTTGACCCGGCACAACCCCGTTTCAAACTCGGCCGAGATTTCATTGGGACAAAGCTTCTGACCGAGTTTCATGAAGATGGGACAAGAAATGTGGCCTCTACAGTGTTTACGAGCAAATGTTAACGGACGGACATACGACGGACAAAGACCGGTCACAAAAGCTCACCTGAGCAATCAGGTGAGCTAAAAAGATAATGGATTATGAGGCAAAGAAATAAGGACTTTGCAAAAGTGATAAATGAGGTGTCAACAGGAAATGTGTCTGAGTTTACTCTTGATTTCCTAGTAACTGTTCACAAATCAACAGGATATGATGCCACTTCCTCAGTGAAGCTTTTTGCAAACATTTTTTTTTTGGTTGACCCTTATAACAAAAGAAAAATTACTGGAAGCCAGCGAATATATCACTGAGTTTAATTCCATTGACAAGGGCGAAAAAAGCCATTTAATGAATATCTGCACTCAGCTAATACGGTAGCTTAAAGATGGATCACCAGTCACACTTCTTCGGAACCTTTCAAGTAGCCATGTTAATGGTTTAACCGGAACTGTTAATGGGTTCTATTCAGATGGACCTATTGTCAAATTTCCATCAAATAACATTACAACAACCATTAAGAAGTTGAATTTTTTCAATAAGTTTTTTTTCATTTTCACTATTAAACAAGAGATGTGTTCGAAACACAATGCCCCCTACTGCGCGGCTTTGAAATAAAATAACTATCATTTAGCAGGTATAGAAATCATCTCCCTTTAAAGCTTATTACTTCCCTGGATTTTGTCCAATCCAACCAGGGGGGGTCTGTAGACAGTCAAAATGACCAAGTAAGACATCACTGACAACCAAGGCCTGTGGTTTATCAAAGAGGTCATAGCCAGAGTTCATCATGTACCTATAGACATAAGTCCAGAGGTATGTAATGAGCCCTACTATTCACAAATTAGTACAGTAAAGAAATGATAATTATATCATTTAAACAAGAGGACCATGATGGCCCTGAATCGCTCACCTGACTAACCAAATACAATCCAAACCCATATTTCATCAAGATAAACATTCTGACCATATTTCATAAAGAATCGATGAAAACTGTGACCTCTATTGTCTACACAAGGTTTTTCTGTTATTTGACCTAGTGACCTAGTTTTTGACCGTAAGTGACCCAAAAACAATCCCAACCCAGATTTTATCAAGATAAACATTCTGATCAAATTTTATAAAGATTGGATGAAAACTGTGACCTCTATTGTCTACACAAGGTTTTTCTATTATTTGGCCTAGTTACCTAGTTGTTGACCCCAGATGACCCAAATACAATCCCAACCCTGATTTTATCAAGATAAACATTCTGACCAAATTTCATAAAGATTGGATAAAAACTGAGACCTCTATTGTCTATACAATGTTTTTCTATTATTTGACCTAGTGACCTAGTTTTTGACCTAGTTTTTGACCTAGTGACTTAGTTTTTGATTATTGCACTGTTTTACTTTGCTAATCGATCACTAGACATATTTTAAGATGACAGACATTCTAGTTCAAGCGTATATTCGCAACGTTTCGTTTACTTAACGACTTTCTTCGGAAAGTACCGAAGAATTTTCGTCAGTTACAGCTCATGGTACGTGCCAACCACGAACCAACAAGAAATAAATAAATAAAATAACGGGAAAATCGGTGCCAAGCGCAAATTTCCGGCAATTTCGTTCTCAAATGATCGAACAAATTTTCGTAAATTGATTATGATTGGTTTATTTAAAAACTGTCTTTTCGGATTTTTTTCATCGCAAATCAGGCGATCGATAGACAATTTTTCCATCGCCAGAGCCGAAATTTCATCGCATTGACGATCAGGCGATGGGTATAAACATAACATTATTATAAGTTCTTTTAGTAAAAACCCATGTTATGCAATTCCTTACTGGAATATTAATATATGGTCAAGACATAATAAGCATACACTCTAATATGACGCCGGTGACAGGTCCAAGCATTAGACCTGCATTATGAACTAAACATCAATCTTTTTGTCGATAGATATTTGTTGAAATGGACCGTGCTATTAAATTAAAGTTTAATGCTCGTGTTTTGCCATGTTGAGTGTCTTCGTTTCATTTGACAAAACATACATATAAACGCAACTGCGTCAATAACTGGATTCATACCGCTTTTCCCGTAAATAAATATATAAAATTATATGTATATGTTTTAGGGCAAGAAAGGACACATGAAGTGTACGACATGTACACATATCCAAACACTGCTACTGAAGCCATTGGGTAAGGCAACAAGGGTGGCCATTCTGCAACGAAGATCATTACATCTGGACCTCCAAGCATAATAAATTTATATTTGTTTTTAACTTGTCTGAGTACAACGTGCTTATAGTTAGGTATTGTGGTAGGTGGTCGTGCGGCATCGTGTGTCGTCGACAATATGTTTCCAACGACATCTAAACCGCTTGGCGGATTTTCACGACAAATCTAAGGAATGAGGATTTGTTCAATGGTTCAAATAACAATGTCCACATATTTCACATGAGCTTAAATGGATGTTAAAAGTTGAAATTCAAACAAGATGTGTTTGTGAAACACAATGTCCCCCTATATGATGTGTGATCTTGAAGGATGACCTTGAACTTGTGAAGGATGACCTTGACCTTGACTTTTAACACTCAAAATGTGCAGCTCCATGAGCTACACATGCATGCCAAATATCAAGTTGCTATCTTCAATATTGCAAAAGTATTCATAAAATAAGCGATTTGGGCCACATATATTTGACCTCTGACCTTGAAGTATGACCTTGACCATAACCTTTCACCACTCAAAATGTGCAGCTCCATGAGATACACATGTATGCCAAATATCAAGTTGCTATCTTCAATATTGCAAAAGTATTCATAAAATGAGCGATTTTGGCCACATATATTTGACCTCTGACCTTGAAGGATGACCTTGACCTTGACCTTGCACCAATCAAAATGTGCAGCTTCATGAGATACACATGCATGCCAAATATGAAGTTGCTATCTTCAATATAGCAAAAGTTATTGCAAAATGTTAAAGTTGGCGCAAACAGACCAACAGACCAACAGACAGGGCAAAAACAATATGTCCCCCACTACTATAGTGGGGGACATAAAAACCTCATCTGTAATTGAAAGGCTCAGATGATTAACATAGTCTGGTGGTCCTCTAAAAATATTGTTCAAATCATGCCCCTCAGATTAAAACTGGCCAAGCCCCAGGGGTCACAAGATTAGGTTAGAATGATATAGTAAATAAATTTAACAATCTCTTTGTTGCAAACCGCAAGGCTCAGATGTTTAATATTTGGTGTATAACATTTCAAGTGGTCCTCTACACAGATCATTCAAATCATTCCCCTGGGGTCAAAAGTGGCCTTTTCCTCAGGGTCTACATGCTTTGTACACTAGCCTATTGTCTAGTTCAGTTCATTCAAATCATGCCCCTGGGATAAAAAATAGCCACATCCCACAAGTCAGATGATGTACAGAGACTTATTTAGTAAATACCTTTAAAAAATCTCTGAAACCACAAATCCCAGAACATTGAAATTTAGTATGAAACAACAGTGAGGTATCTTGTACAAAGATTCTTCCAATCATCCCCCGTGGATCAAAACTGGTCGCGCCCACGTTGTCAAATGATTGATGTAGAAAATAACTTTTAAATATTTCTCTGAAACAGGGTCAAGGATTCAAAGTCTGGTTTGTAAAATTGTAAAAATGTCCTCTACAAAGTTTGTTGAATCAAGCCAACAACCAACACTTAAACATACTTTTTAAGCCTGAATATTTTCAAAATTATTGACATTTACACAACATTAGTAGTGAGTTTGGCTGAATATTCACCCTAAAACTTTTTCTATACAAATTCTTAAATTTTACTGTTTTGAACCAAAAAAACAACATGATGTTATAGAATTTTCTTAATTAAGATGATTCATGTTAACTTCAAAGGTCAATGTCACACTTAGTGGTCAAATTTGTCCTTTAAATGGCTTGTTGTTTTAAAGTGGAGTTTTGAGAAAAGGGCGGAATGTTTAGGCATCTGTACCCTATGGACACATCTTTTGTGTTTTTTTTATCCCCCGCCATAAGCGCATGGATATTGTTTTGGCGTTGCCCTCCGTCCGTCCGGCACTTTTGTGTCTGGAGCCATATCTTGGAAGTGCTTTGGCGGATTTCATTGAAACTTGGTATAAGCAGTGTTGTGCCGAGGCCGCGAAATTGCGATAATCTCGCATATTTTTTACAAATGTCGCTAAAATACGTCCAGACGCGATTTTTGTCGCAAACAAAAATTTCGGGAACGAATTGTCAAAAACGCGAAAAAACTTGGGAGCTAAAATAAAAATCCCGAATCATAATGTGTATGAATCATACTTCAGGTGCATTCTATACATAGATGGTGACGTCACTACGTTATTGTCACCTCTATACTTAGACGCATAACGCACCTCCATTTGGAGGCATTTATGACTACGACACAAAGAAGTCCGCGGATGAATGAAGAATTTGCTTTACAAGTAAACATTCATGTTATGATTTAAAAGTTAAGTATTATTTTGTTCAGTCTTACGGTCTTATGTTAGTATCAATTATAATTTTCGTTAGATTTCAACAATTTCGCTCTTTATTCATTTTTTTAAACAGAACTTTCACTTTCGGTTGTATAACAACATGTATCCTTTATTGATGAATGTTTGCAATGAAATAGCGTTTTCAAAACCGCTTAAAAAGTTTCAGAAGGTGTGTCTGATGCAAGTTTTGAAAAGACACAATGTCATAGCTATATTGCCGACTAGTATGGGAACAATTTGATATTTCAAGTGGCTCCATTTGCATTGCAAGAGAAGTTCAAATTGACTTGTTCAGTTTGTTAAATTTTGACACCCTTAGTATATATTTTTTTATAAGTGCCTGATAGATTTATTCTTTTATATAATTGAAATCATTGAAAAATTTGGTAAAAGCACAGCATTGATGTTCTATAATAGTCATTTTTAGTGGAATAGTATGTTACAAATTACAATAAAACAATTATAACTATTGTATTAATGAATTTAAATTAGGTGTCATTTTTAAATGGGGTAGTAATTCATTATATGAGATAAGCACATTATATAGTTGAAAAATAAATAACACTTTAATGACTTACCATAGTGAAATAAAGTAGCATAGAATATGTTGCAGGTCACAAAATGTAAAACTGAAGTTCAAACTCAGAAGAAGCTTTACAAATATTTTACACTGACAACACTGTTGATTTTCCAAAAAAAATCCTTCCTATCTTCCTGCCCTAGTTTTTGGGGGAAAATTTTAATATTATTAATATCATTGAGTTAAATTATTAAAATATCAATATGTTTTGATTACATTAGCTAATTATAGTATTATATTATTAATAATGAAATACTTTGCGAGGAAAGTCCAATTCTGTTTTAATTAGTCTTAATTAGCTACTAGTAAAATTGAAAATATCATTGACATCCAATAATTGGATTATATGCGTGTGAATGCATATGTTTTTTTGACAGGTACATAGTACCCTATTTAATTGTATAAAAACAAATAACTATAGTTCCACAACCCAGCCCAAGTTTACACAAACTGAATTTTGATCCTATTTAATTATATTAAAAACAACATGTGTAAGATTATGTATTCCTCTAGTATTCCTTTAGTACACCCAGGGTTGGCACCAATCGACCGCCCCCGGGTTTAACCGGCGGTTTTTACCGGTTAAAACCGCCGCGGTCAATACGCCCAAATTTTTCATTACTGGTCAATACTGGTCGATTGAACTTTACCCCCAATTTTGATTAATATTCCATGCTTAATTAACAATATTGATAATATAAATTAAACAGACATGTTGCCAATAATGTCTTAAGCTATTAATACCCACTATTTTATACCTGTTCATGCAAATAAGTCAAAGTTGGTCAACTGGATTTTTCTGGTTGATTGATTTTTTTTTCAATTCTAATGAATCATGAATGCTCAGAAAATTATGTGCTTGATTCAACACGAACCTGTCAATTACTGTGTATTAGTTGTTCCTCATGCCCCACTGTCCCCAGTCTTCTCACATTCTTCTCACCTATACAGGTTAGGGCATCAAAAACTGATAATAGGGCCTTAAATGGCACCTTCTTGACACAATCCTTACTTGTCATGTATTCTTGCCTGGATTTCTTTAAGTACTTTTTAAACAAAATAGTGAAAAAATATTTCATTTTCCATTGATATAAAAATAAAAATAAAACATAATTAGAAATAATTATTAAAAGAAAGTAGAGTAGACCCATAATTGGTAAACATTATTTGTTGGCAAAATCAAGAACTTTGATTGCTTATTCATTTGAAGACCAATTGAACTTTAAACAAGTGCTGTTTGTAAAACATGCATGCCCCCCATATGGGCTCTAAGTTGTAGTGACAGCCATTTTGTAAATATGTTTTTTGTCACTGTGACCTTGACCTTTGACCTAGTGACCTGAAAATCAATAGGGGTCATCTGCGAGTCATGATCAATGTACCTATGAAATTTCATGATCCTAGCCATAAGCTTTCCTGAGTTATCATCAGGAAACCATTTTACTATTTCGGGTCACTGTGACCTTGACCTTTGACCTAGTGACCTGAAAATCAATAGGGGTCATCTGCCAGTCATGATCAATGTACCTATCAAGTTTCATGATCCTAGGCATAAGCGTTCTTGAGTTATCATCCGGAAACCATTTTACTATTTCGGGTCACCGTGACCTTGACCTTTGACCTAGTGACCTGAAAATCAATTGGGGTCATCTGCTAGTCATGATCAATCTACCTATCAAGTTTCATGATCCTAGGCATAAGGGTTCTTGAATTATCATCCGGAAACCGTTTTACTATTTCGGGTCACCGTGACCTTGACCTTTGACCTAGTGACCTGAAAATCGATAGGGGTCATCTGCTAGTCATGATCAATCTACCTATGAAGTTTCATGATCCTAGGCATAAGCGTTCTTGAATTATTATCCAGAAACCATTTTACTATTTCGGGTCACAGTGACCTTGACCTTTGACCTAGTGACCTCAAAATCAATAGGGGTCATCTGTGAGTCATGATCAGTGTACCTATAAAGTTTCATGATCCTAGGCCTAAGCGTTCTTGAGTTATCGTCTGACAACCACCTGGTGGACGGACAGACCGACCGACAGACCGACAGACCGACCGACATGAGCAAAGCAATATACCCCCTCTTCTTCGAAGGGGGGCATACAAATGAAAACCCTCTTAATACAAAAAGGAGACAAGTTAGAAGTAACTATTAAATTAATAGCAAGTTATCTCCTTTTGTGTGAGTGAAATGAAATAGCCTAAGGGCAGATTTGCTTCATTGTCACTTTCAGAGACATAACACTGCATGCATATTATTACCAATTAAGGCTTAGGGGCCAGATTTATGACCCTAGAAACCACACTAGTTCTGTTTGTCATTCTGCCTATCAAATAGATATATCAATAGATCAGTGAAATGACTTATTATGGTTGTTTTTAGGGAAGCCTCAAACAAATTTTACCAATTAAATAGATCTAATTAGAATTGTTTTTATAAGTACCTGAATTTTTTCCTTCATTTATTGACATCCTTGAAAAATTGAGTAAAAACACAGCTTTGATGTTCTTTGATGGTCATTTAAAGTGGAATAGTTGTGATTTTTAATGAAGAATAATAACTATATCCAAGTTTTAACTGAAACACATATTATTTTGACTAAATAAATATCACATTGGGATATTTATTTTGAGACAAGTAAATAAAATTGTTATGTAACATTTAAATTATAATGTCCCAATACAGCTAGTATGAACATTTTACATTGATTTGTAGTACTCAGGTGTTACCTCTCAAAAATATTCTTTAACAAGGGACAAAATTGTCACAAAACCAGGTTTTCATTGTGAAAAAAAAATCTGATAAAGGGAGAAAACTGAAACTGAACTTTTGAAATGAACAAACAAAATTAACCCCCTTTGTAAGTTTGTTTTAAAAAAAAATTATATTTTTAGTCGTGGCGACCTTGACATTGGAGATATTGACGTGATTCTTTCGTGCGACACAACGTCCCATGATGGTGAACAAATGTGCAAAATGATTTTAAAATCTCACAATGAATGACATAGTTATGGCCAGGACAAGCTCATTTATGGCCATTTTTGACCTTTGAACTCAAAGTGTGACCTTGACCTTGGAGATATCGACGTAATTATTTCGCGCGACACACCGTCCAATGATGGTGAACAAATGTGCCAAATGATTTTAAAATCTGACAATGAACGACATAGTTATGGCCCGGACAAGCTTGTTCCGCCCGCCCGCCAGCCCGCCAGCCAGCCAGCCAGCCCGCCCGCATTCGCTAATCTAATAACCAGTTTTTTCCTTCGGAAAACCTGGTTAAAAATTAAAGGAAACTCAACGATGAAAATATTTTCAAAACCAGGCAAATAATAGGAAAGTTATGTTTTCACTAATATTAAGTAACAACACACACCTACCATTGAACATATCAGGCACTTATGGTGCAATATACAAGCGTTAATTGGATTAGCAAGTGTATATAACAAGATAACAGCTATTGTATAAAGGGGTACTTATGGTGCAATATACAGGCCCATTAATCAGCATTGATGAGATTAGGTGACATCTTTGAAGGGGGATAGTCATTCATAAGATGATATTAGCACATTATCATACAAAAACATTTTTATATAGATTATCACTGTTTTAATTATTATTAATAAATTGCTTTAAATTTACCTTTTTTTAATTCATAAAGTTATTAATTTTTCCTTAAATTCCACAAATTCATTTAATAAAAACGGGTAATTGTGTTTTGTGTTTCTTATATCAATAAGTTTTTATTACATTTGCTAATAAATTATATTATTAATAATGAAATAATGTGCAAGGAAAGTTAAATTCTGTTTTAATTAGTCTAAATAAGTTATTAGTAAAAAATAAAATATCAGCAGGCTTTTTCCGTTCCATTTTGGGAAAACGCCCCACTGGAATTTTGGGAATTTCGCGTCGTGAAAACCCCAATTTTGGGAAAAAAAATAATCGCAAAATTGGCTCAATTGGGAAAAATTATCGCATGTAAATAGTGTTTCTTATATTTCAAAGAAGCCGTTAACTGGCCTTTTTTGAGTTGAAAAAAATCGCGCGAAGCGCCGAATTTTGAGGAAAATAAGGAAAGTCTTAAATAATCATTAACATAATTTACAGTTTTTAAAACAAATTCAAGGAAACAGATGATTTAATTATTATGCAATACTTTCTATTTTCTACACCGGATCAGGTTAACTTATATATTTTAAGGTTAAAAAAAAAAAAATTTTTTTTTTGGAATTGGGAATTTTTTTTCAATTGGGAAAAAAACAACCAGATTTGCATTGGGAATGGGGCCGAATTTCGGACCCGTGGCATAGGGCGGAAAAAGCCTGATCAGTGACGTCCAATAATTTGATAATAAACATATGATTGCATGAAAAAAATGTTGACAGTTACAAAGTAAATATTTATTTATCATATTTAACTGTTACAAGGAAAATAGTTTCGAAATTAATTTAAATTTGATTTTACCATTTTTCAATTCACCAATTGACCATATTTAATTGGATAAAAAACAACAAACACTACATTTGCACAACCCTGCCCAGGTTCACTCAAACTGAAATAAGGTGTTAATTGTGTATTCAAAACGGGTCTTGATTACACATTATTCTTGGTTGCATTTGTGTTGAGCAACATGTATAAGATACTCAGTAAGATTTAAAGGATATTCCATGTATTCCACTAGTACACCAACATGCACTTACTAATGATTTACATGCAATCATTACACAGTTAAACCCTCCAAAAAACAATTCTAAAACCAAAAAAAACATACAAGCTGCTTCATAGATATTAAAAGTTAATTAAAGACTTCATAAACAAAATAATAATTTTGATAATAAACAAAGATTGTACTTCAACCGAACAATTATAAATTTATTGGGGGGGAACATCTGCACTAAAACTAAAATGGGGGAGAAACGTCTGGGGAGGAAACGTCTTTGGGGGGGAAACGTCTTGGGGAGGAAACGTCATGGGGGGGAAATGACCGGAAACCATTCCCAAAATGGTGAAAAAAAAACACTTGCATATAAATTAAATGGAAAACATACAATATTATGTCAAGAAAAAAAAGCTGTAAAAATCTCACCTGATTGTCGTTGATGTTGCAATTAGCACATTCAGCATTTTCAGTATCTACTTAATAAATATATGAAAGTGCCAAATGTCCAAGATACCATGACGTCTTCCTCAAAATGTTCGGTCCATACAATAACCGAAAAGCACCGAATAGCACCGAAAAGCACCGAAAAGCACCGAAAAGCACTCAATTTCTCTCTATATATATGCAATATATCGTTTCTAGTGTGTGTTAACGAGTTTAATTAGTAGTAAATGGTTATATGATTGTATGTTTATACAACATTGTGCCCAAAATGGTAAATATCGGCAATTACCGACCGAAAAGCACTTCATGTGAAGACCGAAAAGCACTCAATTTCTCGCTATATATGAATATTTGCGTTTCTATTGTGTGTAAACGGATTAAATTAGTTATAAATGGTTATATTTCATGCATATTTATACTACCTTGTGTTTATTATGAGGTATTAATGCCCAAAATTGGATAAATATCGGCAATATACCGACCGAAAAGCACTTCATGTGAAGACCGAAAAGCACTCAATTTCTCGCTATATATATGAATATTTGCGTTTCTATTGTGTGTAAACGGCTTAAATTAGTTATAAATGGTTATATTTCATGCATATTTATACTACCTTGGGTTTATTATGAGGTATTAATGCCCAAAATTGGATTAATATCGGCAATATACCGACCGAAAAGCACTTCATGTGAAGACCGAAAAGCACTCAATTTCTCGCTATATATATGAATATTTGCGTTTCTATTGTGTGTAAACGGTTTAAATTAGTTATAAATGGTTATATTTCATGCACATTTATACTACCTTGTGTTTATTATGAGGTATTAATGCCCAAAATTGGATTAATATCGGCAATATACCGACCGAAAAGCACTTCATTTGAAGACCGAAAAGCACTCAATTTCTCCCTATATATATAATATTTGCGTTCCTATTGTGTGTAAACGGTTTAAATTAGTTATAAATGGTCATATTTCATGCATATTTATACTACCTTGTGTTTATAATGAGGTATTAATGCCCAAAACTGGATAAATATCGGCAATATACCGACCGAAAAGCACTTCATGTGAAGACCGAAAAGCACTCCCGCGACAGCAGAGAATCACCGAAAAGCACTCAAGTTCTCTATATATACATGAAAGTTAACTATAAGGGCCGATTTTAATGGATTGAAAAGATGTACATATTTATTTAGTCAATGTCTGTTCATATTAAAACTTAATTGTAAGGTCTGAAGTCATCATTAACAACTTGTGAACGAACGGCCGGTACGCTTCTTTAATCAGCACAAAGCAGTTTGGAAATAGATTTTCGCACCTTCAATTAATTATATTCCAGATAATGATGAGAAGTTGTGTTATGATCGGCGCCTTTCATTCATGTCCGAACAGTGCGGCTCGTGTGAATTAATGTACAGTTTTGTTGAATTGCATGTGCTCAATTAATTATTCGATGTACGATGTGAATCTAATCTTAGTATTAGTGCAGATTCGTTCATACGACACAAAGACACTATTTTATTTTACGGATCATTTCGGTTTAGAGGATTGAGACAGTCATGTTAAATATCGAATAGAATATATATTTTTTATAAACAACTGGTAGCAAGTTATAAATATATCGGCAATGTAACAACCGAAAAGCACTTCATGGTGTTTATCATCTTATACGTAAATTCATGTTTATGTTTTAAGTATTTCTTATTGACGTGAAACTCTTAAATAGAAATTGCAGCATGACTTTTAGTTAATGTGCTTTGTATTAATAATAGCGATTTTAATCGTTCCATTAAAACCATTCATTGCGCGAGTATCGAGTGTACGCTGGTAACTTAACACGCATTTTATTATGACTATTAATTTACTGCTCAAACACAAATTTAAAAAGGCGCGTGTGCGTTAAATCAATTACAATAGATTATTGAAGATACAAAAAAATCATCATGTACACTTGAAATTCAATAGCTCCCCCAATATGTGCAGAAAAAACAACGTGTCAACGTGAAACCTGATATTTCCCCTCCCTTAACTACCTGAATTAATATTGCAAAAAACAACGTGTCATCAATGCTTCTCGTATGACAATCCTCCCCCAATTAATGCAATAAAAACAACGTGTCAATATGGGACCCCAAAAACGCACATGGTTGCCGGGTTATGACCCCCTTTTCTCGCGGAAATGCAGGAAGAACCAAGTGTCAGCGTATAACACACAAGTTCCCCCAATTATTGCAGCAAAAACAACATGTCAACGCGTTCGCATCTGGTCGGCGTTTTTTTAAGATATGAAAGATGCAAATGTGTCTTACTTATATTGTTTTCTGGTCTTTAATCTATCTTATATATATGTGACTACGTGCTAATTTTTTGGAGAAATGAAAGATTCAAATGTGTCTTATTGATATTTTATCCATGTATCATGTGTATTCAGTGACATGCGAAAATAGATCTTATTTCTTAATTTCCACCTTCACACTTTATTAGCGCCGTCTTTAATTAACTCAGTAAATTAATTAATTTAATAAAAAAAGTGCAACAGTGAGGTGGATCAATTCGTTTTGTTAATTGTTAGTACACACCACTTCAGCAATAAATGAAATCAGTTATTTTGGCTGTAAATCCGATATTTCCAGTACAGTAGCCATGTTCCTGTGTATTGAGATAATAAGATAAGATCACCACAGCAGGTTGCTAATACACAGTGTAGACTGAAATGAAAACAGTTATTTTGGCTGTAAATCCAATTCCAGTACAGTAGCCATGTTCCTGTGTATTGAACTGATAAGATCATCACAGCAGGTTGCTAATACACAGTGTAGACTTCCCATGTTTTATTATAGTAATTGTTATTTACCTGCTTGGAATAAATGGTGTATTCATTCGGGTCTGATGGCGTTACAATTTCATGAAACAATGGATATATTGGCGTGATGGAACATGATTTATAAATCAAGCTGACAGAATAGTATCAGCTTTTAATTATGTGTAATTTAATACGCATCTCCCCCGTAACTCAACGTTCAATGGCACGCGCACTTAACAAAATTATAAAATATCATGTGCATCATTATTTTTTATTTTTTTTTATAAATTATGTACAAATATTATATGGTATACATGTTGTTTTGTGGTTTTTTTTTTACTCAACCAGAAAGAAGTAATATAACAATGTTATATATAAATCTCGTTAATTTTGCAAAATTCTACATTAAATAAAGAAATGTCTTTTTTTAAAGTGTACGTGCTTGATTTATTTATATAAAATAACAGTTTTTTTCTAATACACTCGGAATTTGACATTCAATTTGATGCATTCCACATTTTTTTAAAGCGGCCAATTCTGCCCTCGACCGCTGATGGTGTATTGTAATATATATAATTCTGATAAGAAACAGTAGCACACAACAGGAATTTGGTTGATAAAAAGAACTGATGTATTTATTGAAAGTGAATAACAACACCAACTAAAAATGTTTTGAAAATATAAATTTGCCCAGAATAGTTGTATACAATTATTCATCTAGCGGCCAAGTGCATTAATCCCGATCGCTGTTGGGTATTTTACTGTTTAGTAACACCTTAATACCATCATTTTTAAACTGATAACGGAAATAAAGAAATACAAGGTAGTATAAATATGCATGAAATATAACCATTTATAACTAATTTAAGCCGTTTACACACAACAGAAACGCAAATATTCATATATATAGCGAGAAATTGAGTGCTTTTCGGTCTTCACATGAAGTGCTTTTCGGTCTTCACATGAAGTGCTTTTCGGTCGGTATATTGCCGAAATTTATCCACTTTTGGGCATTAATACCTCATAATAAACACAAGGTAGTATTAATATGCATGAAATATAACCATTTATAACTAATTTAAGCCGTTTACACACAACAGAAACGCAAATATTCATATATATAGCGAGAAATTGAGTGCTTTTCGGTCTTCACATGAAGTGCTTTTCGGTCTTCACATGAAGTGCTTTTCGGTCGGTATATTGCCGAAATTTATCCAATTTTGGGCATTAATACCTCATAATAAACACAAGGTAGTATTAATATGCATGAAATATAACCATTTATAACTAATTTAATCCGTTTACACACAATAGAAACGCAAATATTATATATATAGCGAGAAATTGAGTGCTTTTCGGTCTTCACATGAAGTGCTTTTCGGTCGGTAATTGCCGATATTTACCATTTTGGGCACAATGTTGTATAAACATACAATCATATAACCATTTATTACTAATTAAACTCGTTAACACACACTAGAAACGATATATTGCATATATAGGGAGAGAAATTGAGTGCTTTTCGGTGCTTTTCGGTTATTGTATGGACCCCAAAATGTTAGATCCTTCGAACTCCATTTTATTTTATCCCTGACTAATCCTCTCACACATTAGGCCTACATGTAAGATTCCTTGTAATGTTCACAGCGTTTATTTTAAATTGTTTACGTTCTCAAATTTCAGCAGGTATTTAATTATAAATATTTATTTATGATTTAGATTTATTTACTATTTCGAAGATACAGTCTTGCAACATGTTTAGTTAGTCTAAGTTACGTGTTTAGTGATTCTTACAAACAATAGACTGACATGAAAAGTGGCTCCTTTTGAAGCACAAACTGCATCCAACTATATATTACAGCTGGCCCGGTTTGATGGGGCCTGTTTTTGATAATAATTTATTACCATTTTTCACTTCCGTGTTTATTATGTTTACCAACGCCATGATGGAAAAAAGTCCGTTTCCCACAATGCTTAGCGCGCAATCACACAGGTCAGTAAAGACCGGTGCGACACAATGACTTCAGGTGTATTTATATTCGGCGCTACAATCTTAGCCAATCAATTTAACAAGGTGCTCGAGGTTATTCTCCATTGAAGAGTCATGCTCGCTATGTTAAAATGGAAGCGTCTGCTTCGTCTCCGAAGAAAAAGAAAGCTCGAGCATTGTTGACGTATTTTTCCCCGCAAAATAAAAACGAAGCAAAAGCTGTTGATCCTTCGATTGCTGCTTTAACAAGTTATGAGTGCAGTACTACTACTACTAGTAATTTAACTTCCCAACCCATTTCGTTGCCGGACGGTAAAAATGACACTGACTGTGACACTAATTTGACTAAAACCAAAAAAGTTGAATGAAAATTCCATAGCTCGTGGTTGAAAAAGCATAGTTGGCTCGAGTACGATAGCGATAACAAATTTATGACATGTTCTATATGTATAAAACACAAACAAGATAGCGTGTTCACAACGAAAAACACAATTTTTAAGACGACTACTCTTGTGATACATGCTGACAGCAAGGAGCACAAGGATGCTGTACAGGCTGATTTATTGAGTCGGCAATATGTTAAAGTTCTTGTCTGGTGAAAGGGTTGATAGTTTGATGACAATAAAATAAATAAGTGGTGATATAAAAGATTTTGTAGAGGTTTTGAAATTCTGGAGATCTGCAAAGCAAAGAAAGATCTTCAATTAAACTTAACTAGAACAACCCAGTGTGTAAATAAAGTTACATTAAGTTACAGTTTACTAGTTAATTTGTTGAAATGTTTGAAAGTTTACTGCTCGACTACTTTATTTGTTGAAATATTTTGAAAAATGACATTAACAAAGTTGGAGAAAATCTATAGACCACTGATGAATTGGTACCAGATGTCGAGGTAAATAAGCACATGATATACATTCATTATTTTGATCATTTTTGCAGCTTTTGCTCAGTGTCTCACAAGTTTAGAAAATGTCCCCAACTTTTCATGACCTGTGAGACATTTGTCCCATCTTGTTTTATACCTCGGCAGAACACTGTATAAGTATATATTTATGGATAAGAGGATGATGCATGCCAGATGGCATTGTACACCATCTAATAATAACGGAGTTATGGCCCTTTGTATATATTCTGTGTCAATGAAGCATGTGGGGGTATATGTCACGTTTGTGACAAAGCTCTAGTTTGGCGGGAAATATCAATTCAATGAATTTGCTTGTTGGATTTAAAACAAGTTTTGATAAAATTAATGTTTGCTGTAATTTGAATGGGATGTTTCTTGACAGGTAATGAATGATTGTAAATTGATTGACTTGAAAACTAGGGTGAAATCAATTTCTGCTGGCTCTTTGAACAAAGCAAAGTCAGCTTACTGGGAAATTTTCTCGGCAGACCCCTGTTGGTATTTGGAAAGAGGGCCACATGTCTTTCTTTCCGTATGAAAAAACATACAGCAGTATTTCAGAAAGTACTAAAGCTAGGTTGATGAAACATATATGGACAGATATAAATACGAATGTTATTTAAGGTTGTCAAAGAGAAAAAATGTTGTTGTTACAGATATTATTGAAAACTAAAATAGCGATCCTTCACAACTCAGTTAGTACTTTAGCAAAGTTGATAAAACTCAGTCTGTGGTGAATATACACATTATTTAAATTTAATATTTTAGACCAAATTGTGTTTGATTTAGTTGCAGAAATAATTCAAAAAATTAAAATCTGCATCTTTCACTTAAAGAACTGAAGCAAGGTAAATGAATGTTATTGAGATTCTTTTCTTACTCTGACAACATTCAACTGGTAGGTGACTGCTGTTTTGTCTGTGAAAAGGGAGTTGTTGAAATAGATTATCAAACAATTCCAACTGAGATGAGAAACAAGGTCTTTAGTTCTTACAGAACTGGGGCGGTATTCTGAAACTTTCTTAGACAAAATATTTACTAAGAATTACCATAAGCAGTTATATCATAATGAAATGATATATTTTATATATATATCATCCCCAATCATTGGAATGTTCATGTCTTTGCATATGTTATGCAACACTCCACATGCCAAGATAACCCTGTAAAAATGACATTAATTAACACTACATATAACAGTGTATTATGACTATGTTGTCATTTTATTTCAAATAAATGTGATTTTTATGTTAAATCATCATTTTTATCATTGTTAATTTGTAATAACCAAAAGATCACACCTCATAGATAACACTGCATAGTGAACCATGCTATATTTATGGTATTGGTAATGATGATTTAGGTATACATAACTAAATAATGTTTGTTTTAACTATATCATTTGTTTACATTATTCAATGTGGTTGTGGTTTTTTTTGCAATAAATTAATTACTTACTGGCAAGCCTTTTCAGGTTTCAAACGAATTTCGCCATGCAGCACTTCCCATCTTCTTTTCAGTTGGCCTATTCCTCTTTCAAATTTTGATCTTGTTATTTTGTGAGCTCTGTGATGTCAAATATACATTTAATAAAATCCAGCAAAATTATTTTTCTGATTATACTTTTTAAATTACTATCATTGTGTGATATTATTGCACTATATAAATACTTAATTTATTATTGCTTGTATTATAACACCTCATTACATAAAAATCTTATTTATTGCAATGGATTAAGTTTTAAACATACATACAAAATCACTCACCATAACCTGTTATTGTTTTATTTCACAATATATTTGAAATATGTTTTCGTGTTTCTAATAAATATTGTGAACAATGAATATGAATCATCTTACTGTTTAATTAAAAACACCTTGTTATGTACCTGTTGTAGTTCACCTGTTGGGCATTGGCTGGATTTAAATAGGGAGTGAGCAACCACTGCTTGCAGGGATAGCCAGTGTCCCCAAGCAGGTACTTGTTCTCACCAGCCACATGCACACGCTCAAACAATTGAAATACCCCACTCTCCCTCAAAATCCGGCTGTCATGCGTTGACCCTGGCCACCTCGCAACTAAGTCAATAAGTCTGTCTTGACCATTGAATATCACCTAAAATTAAACAGTTGTGGTAGTTAGTGTGTCTTGAACATCCATTTTTTGCCAGTGATTCTATGTATCATTATTATTAGTTTATTACAGTCTCATCAGCATATATACAATCACAACATACAATTAAAACATAATCATAATAATAAAATGCTGCCAATTGGAATTATCCAGTTATAAGAAACTAGAAAATTATATAACAAAGAATCATCATACACTTAGAGTGAAATGAAAGGGAGGTAACCCCTGAGTTCAAATTACAGAGACTGTTACATGAACTACAGAGTTACATCTGGTCCAAATACCATAAAGTTATATAGTCTCCACTAAAGTCTGGAAATCAGTTAACAATAAAACAGCTTTGTACAATCTTAGAGTTTTGAGAGTAATTCACATATAGCACAGTACAGTTAAAGTCTATATAACATAATAAAAGTTTGATTATGTCACTGTCAAATGCATCATTTTATTAAATAAGTTAAACACTGGATTCATAGATATTCAATTAAATCCTGTATACAGACTCATGAGTGCATATTGAAAATTGGAGAACTATGTATGAATGTAGGCAGTTAGACTTCTATATGTAAAAATAAATGTATACAATTCATGAATTGCTATTTTTTACCTGGGTATTGATGGAATGATATCCCATTCTATTTACATAAGCTTCCTCATTGACATGCGGAGCTTGAATTTGGACTTGCGTGCCATCAACCACGCCAACAACATTGGGAAAGTTGGCTATGCCTTGGAAGTCCGCCTTCACCCTCATTACATCATGCATGTTGATTGGGAATGAAATGTGTCTTGTCATTGTTTCCCTATTTGCCAGCATCTCTGTGAATTGTGACACAGCTCTTGACACGGATGGCTGTGACAATTTATGTATGTCTCCATCATTAATTTGAAAGTCCCCTGACGCAAAATAGCGTAGGGTGACAAGTATTTTCTCTAAAGCAGAGACATTTCTTTGGTCAAGTGTTCTTGGCGATAGGCGATCAACGTATTCATCGTTCAGCCGATCAATCCCATTCTTATCTAGACGATATCGTTGAACAACCTCCATGTTTGTGAGGTTTTCATACGTATCGAGCCTTTCATTCATATCTACAAGTCAATAAATAAAAAAGGTTTATATCCATATCATCTTACTTGTAAAACAAATACACAAATAATAATATTTGAAATATTGTGTAGTGTTCTGAGAAAACTGGGCATAATGCTTGTGAGTAAATTGTCATCCCAGATTAGCCTGTGCACAGGCTTATCAGGGACGACAATTTCCACTTTATGGAATTTTTCATTAAATGATGTCTCTTCTTAGCGAACATCCAGTTTAGGCGGAAAGTGTCGTCCCGGATTAGCCTGTGCGAACTGCACAGGCTAATCTGGAACGACTCTTTAGGCACATGCATTATATCAGTTTTCTCACAACGTGACACAATAGAGTAATAATAAATTTTATTTTACATCAGCGTTTACATTTGGGGAAAATATAATCATAAACACATGATAGTGGGATGCAACGGTTGCTAATTTCCTCATTAGGTGGGGTTTCATTTGTCGGGTCAGGTATGAGTGCTTATAGGTCTATTAGATGTTCACATCTTAAACACATGTTCATTTCATAGGTAATGGGTATAATGGCATAGCCATCCAATTACAAATTTAATATGAACAGTTCAACAAACAATATAAACAACGCTAGGATGACAATAACTAAAAATGGAAACCACAACAATAACATCACATTTTTTAAGAAATTCAGTATACAACTTTAAAAGTGAAAATGGTAGTAAATTGACATGTGAAAACTTACACTTTCTCCAATTTAAGAATTGTTACCAATTTATAAATCCATACAGTTTGATAAAATTATGAGCATTATTTAACTTGAAAGCACAAGAGATGATGTGCTTTTGAATCGTTATGTTTCTATTTACATTGGAAACGTTCATTTAAAATTTTCCAAGATGTAAACAAACGGACAAGTCCGCCATATTTGTTGTGACGGAAATGTCAAAAGGAGGTTTAATCACTATACAGTTTCGTAATAGGAAAGTGAAGGTTTCGACAAAGTTATAAATTGTAGGATGATTATAACTGTAAACATATATTGTGGTGAATTTGTTCACACATTTTAAATGCGTGTGTACACTTGTAAACGAGAGATGGATATTTATGTTACGTTAAATATTTACATATTAGTTGCTTTAACGTCATTTACAATGTAAACATTGTTTAACGATGTTAAATTTAACTTACCTGTGATGGTTTGACGTGAAATTTGAGCTTTGATTTTATAAATCAACACAAAATAGCCGATAAAAAATTTCTCTAAGAAAATTCTATAAGTTTTAGACAGGTGTAGAGGTTTCTAACTTTCTTAGTAAAATTCGGCAACTCTTAGAAAATTCTAAGATATTAGAACGTTTCTTAGACAAAAACTAAGAAAATATTACAGTTATAGTAAAAGACTTAGAAAAAACGTGAATTCTTAGTAAATATTTTGTCTAAGAAAGTTTCAGAATACCGCCCCAGTACTCAATATTTTTGGATGTAAATTGAATTTAAAAGGTGAAAAACAAATGAGCTAACACAATCTATTATACTTAATGATAGAATTACATTGGTCTAATTAAATTGTCTCTTTTGTCTCTTAATTGAGCTGATTAACTTCTGCAATTATTAAAATGCAAATTTTCATCTTTTGTTTTTGTGCCTTTTGCTAGCCAACCCAGTGCAATTTTAGTTCTTTGTGCAGGGCTTCCCCTGACTAAAATTTTTCTTCAGCCAACTTTTCCGCGCTATGGCAAAATGTGTTTCATTTTTGCAATTTTTTTGGTGTTTATGTTCATTTTGGCTATTTTTTGGTGTTTATGTTTATTTTGGCTATTTTTTTGGTGTTTATGAAGAACAAGTTGTAGAAATAGAATTGTCGTTAGTGAACTGTGTCAATTTGTAGACATAAGCTAATTTGGCAAATGGCAGAGTAAGCCCTGTTATGCACACAGTTAATTGATTTTAAATGTTTATACAGGCTGAAGGTCATCTACACAGGCTTTCTACTGCCTCATCACAAAAAACTAGGGCAAACGTAGGGCAAAATTTTAGCAAAACATAGGGCAAAGTAGGGATTTTTACTGTTAAAAAGTAGGGCTAAATAAGAAAATTATTACCATTTTTCAGCTGGAATTACAATTAAATTGATACATATCCTAGTCCATCTGATGCTGTGAGAATGCCTTGTTCTGCCCATCCTTGAAATACAGGCTCCTGAAATTTGTATTTCTCATTTAACATCAATTTACACAATGGAATACAATAATAAACATGACTTCAAAACAATCATGTTAATCTTATAAAGCAAAGTACAAAAGCCCTTAGTATTAACCCTTTCCTCCATGAATATGTACCAAACTTCACCCACTATGAATATATAAGTATTCTTGCACTAGTACTAAAACAAAGAATTTTCTCACCACAGGCAATAGTGAAGAATTATGTTTTTATTATAATTGTATAAGCAAACAGAGACTAAGGTCTACTCAGTTTGCAAAGGTGTTAAAATGAGTATACATGGAGTAAAAGATCACAGCATTCATGTTAGTAAGTGTTAGAGCTAAACAGATTCTACATAAACACGAGTATTGGCATGTATTATTGTGTGTTGTATCTATGACCATAATCAGTTAGAAAACATAATTGATTGCAAGGTTAAATTTATGCAAAAAGTATGCAAAAAACCCACAAGCTCAGCATTTAATATACATAAAAAGCAATCTACAACACAATGCGGTGGAATAGGATATGCACGCTTCAAAACACTGGTCAAACATTTAAGTAATATACTCAGTTAGTTATAGGCCTACAATATCTACATGAACCATATTATTTGCCTGAAATACTGCTTTTCTCTTTTGAGAATAACTGGCAATTAATTTGCTCTTTTTGCTTTCAATCTCATTTCTCTGGCTTCTACATGTCTTCATGGCATTTGTGGCTTTATCTATTTTGGTCCTGGCAACATCAAGTAATGCATGGGCAATATCTATCTCCTTGAAGTCTTTCTTTTTGATTGCAGATGCTAGCCTGTCATTAGCCTCCTTGAACAGGTTGTTTGCTGCATGCATATCTTCCTGTAGGCCTGCCTCATTCTTCTTAACTTCCTTTTCCTTTTCAGATATTTTTCTTTTCCTGTCTTCATTTTTCTTGATAGCCTCTGATTCCATTTATTGTTGCCTCTTCTGTTCAATCTGTACCTTTTTAAGCAGATTGGACTCCTGCTTCTCATCTTCAAGTCTTTTCAAGTATTTCTGATGTGAGTCAGTCACATACTTCATCATTGTTTTGGTTATTGGAACAGCAGTTACATTTCCATCATATTGTTCCACTGCATCTCTTGTAAGTCTCAATGCATTCAATGACTGCTCAGAAAGAAAGGTGCGTTCTGAAGTCAGGATCTTCTTATTGATGGACAGGCTAGGCTCCACATCAGCATTTCCATGGGTTAGACATAGAGATGAATATACCAGTTTTTGCAGTGTAGGAAACTTTTGGTTGCCACTTGCAGATTTTCTGCTCATTCCAGAAGTGATCAACTCTCTTCAATTTATCATCATTACCATACATGACACTGTTTTCAATTTTTTCCACTCGGTACACCTTCCACTCATCACATATCATTGCAACTTCATTAGGTGTAATGCCTGGCATCTCTTCAGCTAGACTTCGGACATATCTCATTGCTGTGTTTTCATCTCTTACTTCTGGATGGAGACATTGAGCATATTTCACCACATTCTGTGTCAATGGAAGTTTTTTTCTCAAGTAATCAGCTGTTACTGTGTAGAACTTTTGCATGTCCCTCAGGAGAGGCTTACGCTTTTCTTCACCTAATTTCACTAACATTGTCTTGCTTTCACCTGTTTTAATGTCTTCCAATGGTAGGAGGTTATCTTTTTTGTCCATGTCCATATCCATCAACTTCTTAACAGAGGCATTCTGAACAAGATCCTCCTTTACAAACCTGTTCATCACTTTCTTAAGAAGGTCTGTGGATTCACTATGAAGCAAGTGAATCAAAGGCTCCTGCTTCTGAAATAGTGTCAAGAAGGGGTTAAATAGTGGTCCGCAGCTGATTACGAACAACAGTTGAATGTAAATATCTTGTGAGGAAAGTGCTTGACAGATTCTTTTGTATCTGTCATTTCTTTTCAAATGGTGACTTGTGTGGTTCTTTTGACTCACTTGAGGCAAGTCCCTCAAGAAATACTGTTTTACACGCATCCCAATTGATTCTAAGACGTTCTAGGGCAGGGATGAGGGTCAGCCATCTACACTGAACATGTCTAACAAAGGTAACCCCTTCCAGATCCATATTATCCAATGTTTCTTTGAAATCTTCCTTCTGGCAGGGATGGCTTTTGAACCATTGGAACATATCAATGGCCAGGCTCTCAACATTTTCACCAAAGACATCCAATCCTTTCCTAAAGGCATTGTGAACTACATGTAAAGTACATGGAGTAAAATCAACAAGTCCTTTCAGACCATCTGACTTGAGGCGCTCATTAAGAAGAGTCCAAATTTTCTTATTGACATTGGGCCCATCACTTCCAATACTTATCAACTGATTTACTGGCAACCTCACACCATCTTCTACTTCAAGACTGTTCCATAATTCCTCAGCTACATCCTCTCCTACAGCATGTCCAAACATTGCAGCTTTCAGAAAATGAGTAACAATCTCTCCCCTATTTGTATTCCAAAACCTCAAAAGAATATCACACTGTTTGTTTCCTTGTGCATTACCAGTCTCATCAAACTGAATGGTATATGGCACTTTGTTTTCAATAATTTGTTTACAGAGATTTGTTCTGAAATATGGTCCCAAACCATCTGACAAAATGTATGAAATTTTGGATTTGCTCCTCGTAAACTTTTCACTTATTGGCCCTGGAAACATTGCAACAAAAAGTTCTGGTGTGCCATCACATGAACTAAATGTAAACCCATCTTTTGCAACTTTCATGGCCCAAAGTATCTCAGCTCTCATCAGTTGGTCTTTCTGCGATTTGGACAACAATGGGATCTGTTTTGATGGTCCAGATACAGCATCTCCACCTCCCTGTGATGTGGATGGTTTGCCATGTGGCACTTTAAAAAACATCTGAGTGTTGCTTTTCCTTAACTTGATAGCATCTTTGTGTTTCTGACCCTGGGCATGGTTCAGTATTTGTGTTGCACCAGTATTTCCACACTGTATAGTTTTCTTACAAAGGAAACAGTAGCCAGCAAAGTCAGAGGAAGAGTCCTTTTCACACCAAGTATTTAATTGATGTCCATTACAGTCGGTTTTCCCAAGCCAGGAAGTGTTAAATTTGGTTTTTCCATGTGGCATTATGGCTGGTTAGTATTGACTAGCATGCAGGAGAACTAATGCATCTAATACCTGTAAAGACAGTTAGCTAAACATGCACAAGCAGATAAGCTACAGGATAGATGCTAGTGTACTGATGTCAACAATATTTGTTCGCAAGTTGATATTTTTGCTATTAATAGCAAGATAACCTGTTCGCTAATTAACTCAATAAGAAACATTCTGGATTAATCAGAAAACCAACTGTGATCTTCTGTCAAAATCACAAAATAATCAGTTCCCTAACTCATCCACACTTAAAGCACTTGAAATATAATTGACAAGTACACTAAGCACCTGCAACAATGATAAAGAGTGGTAATGAGTAATTGTTATGTTAGTGAAACTGACTAGTTATAGTACTAAAATGGATGTTGTATGGATCTAAGTTGTTAGAATATCACTGCTGCAACATAGTATTGACACAAAGCAAATCAAGGCTGGTCAAAGCAGTTGGTCAATGCAGTGACTTATATCAACCTACAAATGCCACGGTGTTAATCAAATTCTAATCAATTTATTAATTTTAAAGTAGATGTGTGTCCATAGGACACAGATGCCCCCACAATTTGGCTCTGTCACAAAGATTCCTATCGTTTGTTAAATTAGGGGCCATAACTCCATAGATATCTGATACACTTGCATCAAAATACTCAGGTATACAAGTTCACATGCTGACAACTATTCACAGAAAGATGGCTCTAGCAGTTATACTTTTGAGTTCTGCGCGATACAAACTTTGGGCTATGGACAGCCAGATAGATGGACAGACAAACAATGGCAAATCACCCCCACCCTTTTTTTCGGGTAATACAAAATTATTTATGTTTAATATGACAGTTAGGAAAAGCAAGCTTTACATAAAAACTTAAATGTATTTTGTAAGAAAGAAAATCAGCATCTGCAATTACGACTTTAACCCATAAGGTTTAAAACACAGCATGGCATTTGTGGGTTCCCTCAGCTAGTAGCATCATTGGGAAAAAAAGAAACTTGGCAGTGTAAAGTCTAGATGAAGCGTGCATATCTGTCACCTCTATTTCAAGAAGCACATATGTTATGATTAAATAGAACATACATGTATTTTCACAGTGTACAAAGATATTATCTTACATAAAGACCAGTATGTCTGTACTGACTAGCCAAGGAACCATGGTGCTTTCAAGGATGGACATCACAAGGTGATCCCCCACACACATCTGAACTGTACTCATTACAAAGATTCATACTGAATGGAAATTCTGCAAAATATCTAAAGAAGAATCATGTAAGCCTTCATTTTACATTTTATTTATTTTACTTGCAAAATGAAAAAGTAGGGATAATAGGGCTATTTTTGAAAAAAGTAGGGAAAAGTAGGGTTAAGAAAAAAAAGTAGGGAAAAGTAGGGAAAAGTAGGAAAAGTAGGGACCAGTAGAAAGCCTGTCTACACCGCTTGCAGCATCACGTGACTGGAATCAGGATTCATCACTGTGACAAAACTGTACTTCTAACCTGGACAGACCTGTTCCATCCAGATTCCAATGTGACCCTGAATTATCTCGTCTATGTCCTAAATATCATTGCTCAGGTACAGATTTACATATTAAGCTCGACTTTTCATCAATTTGTTGAACTTTGTTACTCAACTATTTGTCGGCGTAATTTTCTGCTTTATTTTTGCATGCAATATCACTAAATCACAGTTACTTCACCAGGTAATCTCTTAAAACTTAAAACATGTGTTGAAGTTCATAGTGTGAGGTAAATGACCAAGTTCCATAACTCTGCCCTGCAATTTAGCAGAATCTTGGTCTTTTTTGTACTTTAAGCATTTATGTTAAAGTTTGCTTGCAACAACTCCTTTCTTTTAATTTTATGTTGTTTTTTTTACCATTTATTTACATTGTTAAAGAGTTTAACTGAAGAATTCCCCTGGAATAATGACTTCATTTCGTTTACAAAATGACGTAAGAAATGACGTCATTTCAATGTATTGAGGCACGCCACAGTAGAGAGGGTCACTTTTCAGCGAAAGGGAAATTATAATTATTTTCTTGAAAAAGGGGCATAAAAGAAACAGAAAATTTGTTCATGTCAGTGTAAGATCGTTTGTTATTTCACTCGTGATCATAGAAAAATATTTTCACTCGTGGCTGCGCCACTGGTGAAAATATATTTTCTATGATCACTCGTGAAATAACAAACGATCTTACACTGACATGAACAAATACCCTCTATGTCTTGTACATATATTGAAAAAGGCATCTTATTTTTTCTTCATTCAACTGATTTTTCCGAAATGAATCTCCAAATTTCTTAACAAAAAGGCTTTTTATGACTGTGCAAAGCTGCCCTTGCCTTATAAAATTGGAAAACAGTAAGATGTCAATGGAATTTTTTGTTAAAGGCAAAACATGAATTCAATACAAAATGTATATCAGTGATGATAATCTTTCTGAAATTTATGGATTTCTAAGATTTCGCGGCTCGACGGGTCATTTTTTAGATAAATTTGTATTTAAAAAAAGTGTTGTGCTTGGAGGTAAGGCAGTTATATTTAAATATAATAGTCGTGATATTTAACCTACATATTAACAATTAAGACATTCACACTCGGTAAATAATTGATCGTCGATGTACTTTTTATGCCCCCTTTTTAAAAAAGGGGTCATATTGTTTTTGGCCTGTCTGTCATTCTGTTTGTCTGTCCGTCATTCTGTTTTGTCTTAAAACTTTTACCTTGCTCATAACTTTTGCAATATTAAAGATAGCAACTTCATATTTGGCATGCATGTGTATCTCATGAAGCTGCACATTTTGGGTGGTGAAAGGTAAAGGTCATCCTTCAAGGTCAAAGGTAAAAAAAATAAAAATAAAAATCTCAAAGCGGCGCAGTTGGGGGCATTGTGTTTATGATAAACACATCTCTTGTTGCTTTTGAATGGCATGCTTATTTTTTCGGCGTCAGCTGAATACGCCAGCTTTTCACCTTAGCCTGACCTTTGTTAGCGTCCAATAGAATTCAAATAAAACTTCCCGCGGCCAAGTACAGATGAATACACTTCATTGACTGCATTGGCTGATTTGATAATACCACTAGAACATTGGAAACATGTCCGCGTCTTTGTAACACTGTTTTACTGCGTGTTCAGCATGAAACAGTTTTATCTCTAATAAAAAGGCTTTATAGATAGAACAGTTTTACACTCAATCTCGACATCAATACAGTTTGTGCGTACTTCTTTTATTTTCAGAGGATTTTCAGCGCGAGAACGTTGTGTACTTAAAGGCCATGTTCTCATATTTAGTACTGACTTCCATATTCCTGTCAACATGTTATATGTAAAAGTATAAAGAGCAGTGGAAGCGATGCCTCACTTTAATGTGTTGCATTTCAACCCGCGAGGTATAAGGGGTCAGTTCGCGGTTAGTGTGTTTGAATGTCAGAGTTTATATACAGGTCAGACCTTCTGTGCTGTTCGGAGTTCGCGGTCAGTTATATAATAGATATATAATAAAGACGCTATAGCGTGAACTAGGTGAACCAGAATTTTCTTTACCACCAGAAAGATGTGAAATGAAGATATCCAGCGATATTATTTTATGGCATGTCAATAATAGATTCTTAATGTGTTTTCAACAATACCATGATAAATATTATTTTTAATTAATTAACAAGAATTATTCCATCATATTTACTAATGTATTATTGCAGCATATTGACTAATGTATTAAGTATGAGCGCGATGATTCTCGATACTGTTAATAATCGAATCAAACACACGTAGCAATTCCCGATAAACCACTCAAACAGGTTTGTTCGAAGAACGCGCGTATACATATTTAAAATATGTACGGAGACTTCGCGTGTGGCCGGTTGACTTTGGTTTTCTTTTTTGTAT
Organism: Dreissena polymorpha; assembly: GCF_020536995.1. Lineage (NCBI taxonomy): Eukaryota > Metazoa > Mollusca > Bivalvia > Myida > Dreissenidae > Dreissena > Dreissena polymorpha. The sequence goes on along the minus strand of NC_068358.1, from coordinate 62,337,967 downwards.
CTATAGGTTTATGACCAGCAATATGTAATAATGTAAAATAAGCCGCGAAAACTCCGCGTAACATCCCGTACTGCGTTTGATGCAGCTAAAAACTGCACAGAAAAAGATATTAGCTATCCTTGATCTCATTCATTTAAATCTTTACCTTCCATAAACTCCAACCACAATCAACGCCGTATATCTTTTTTAAAGATATTTCTTGTTTATTATGTTTTTTCAGTTGTGACTCATTTTGTTCTGTCATCAACAACAAAAGACCTATAGTATACTAGAAAAACATGTACTTTCATATTTTGCCAAATTAAAACGCAGTGATTGTGCGCCTTCACAAAAATAAGAAAATGTCAATACATTTGAAACACTTGTTATCGTACATCAATGGGACCAAAGGGGAATTTAATAACTTGGGTAATAGAAAAATGTAGGTTCTGTGGCTGGAAATTGAGCCACTATTACAGTATGTTACTGCCTATTTTAAAAAATTGAAACTGTTCTTTACTTTGTATGATCTAGTCCTCTGAGTTTTTGTTTGTGTTTAATATCTAGAGTTGTAATGAGGGTATTGTTCTGAAATTGTGTGTTTTGGTAGCTTAAATGCACACCAAGCTTTTGATTGCATTTTGAGCATGTTGGATCAAAGTCATTGTTACTAAAAATATACAACATGTTTTTTGCTGTATTACTTTTTATTCTAGATGGAGGTTTTGCACTGAAATGTTGTGTTTGAAGCATACATGCAAACCTAGCTTTGGATTGTACAATAATGTAAATTTGATTAATAACTAAAACTTGGAAAACCTGGTTCTTGACATTGCCATGTTTCTTGTTATTATTAAGGTTAGGGAAATACTATTTGTTTATTTTTACTCCCCCGGTAGGGTGGCATATAGTGATCTCACTGTCCGTCTGTCCGTCTGTCTGTCCTTTTGAAATTCCGTCACACTTGTGTTTAGGTTTTGAAAAAGGGTCATAACTTTTGCAATATTGATCATAGCAACTTGATATTTGGCATGCATGTGTATCTAATGGAGCTGCACATTTTGAGTGGTGAAAGGTCAAGGTTATTCTTCAAGGTCAAAGGTAAAAAAAAATCTAAGCATTGTGTCAATGCCGCATGCGGGGGTATTCGTCACGTCTGTGACGAAGCTCTTGTTTAAGTTGCTTATTTATTACATGCTCATTTTGAGCTTTTTATGTCCCCCAGTCTATACTGAGGGACATATTGATTTTGCCCTCCCTGTCCATTTGTTGGTTTGCACAAACTTTTAACATTTAAGTCTTCGATAATTAATTAAACGTGAAAGCATTTAGGCAACAACTCTTTTTTGTGTTAAGACAACGCAACCTCCGCACATAGATTGACTGACCAGTGTTGTTCAGATGTCTGTCTGTCTGTCTGTCATTACAAACCACTTGATCATGATCTATACAAATATAATTTTTATATTAAGCTAGTTTTTTTTCAATTACCAATACGATGTCAAGATCTGTGTATTTACTTCGTTTTTTCTCAACTATAATTTCAAGGTGGTTGAATGTGCGATTTATATTCTCAACAAGCTTTAGTGATTTTTTTTATTACGTGATTCGTGAAACGGAACCAAATTATGTCTTTTGATATGTAGTAATTTCTTTCTTGATCCCATTTGAAGACGAGTACATTGTAGTCATATGGTATAATGCTCATTACATTGATTTTAATGTCGAAGGTTCGAGTCTCAACATGAAGAAATTTGTTTTACAGATAATTTATACATACTTTTTTCAACAACATTTAATTGAACATCTGCTAATATGCTGCTATGTTACGTCTTTTTTGCCTTTTCCCCCCTTTGTGTTAAAAAAACAACAACACACACAACAGATCTCTACAGTTACAAAATTTCTTTTCATTTGCGTATGTCGTATCCATTGCTGTTTAGCTTCTTGTGCTAGTATTTCAAACATGATGCAGAATAGATATTCGAAATACTCAATAAAAACAGTTTAAATTTGAAGAAAATCTTCTGTTCCGGTATTCGAACCAAAGCGGTTAGTTTAAACAGCAGATATGCTTTCTATTTGACATACTCGGCCACTGTTATATATCAGATAATTTCCATGTCATAAAATGTGTCATCGTGACGGCGGATGAATACTTTGACGTGTAAAACTATGTCCTAACTATGTTCCAACCAAACATAAACAACAACCTCGTTGTGCGTTTGTGAGAGACACATATAGAATTTAATGTCGCCACACAGACGATCGCGCTAAACTGATTACGAACACTATTTACTACTATAAATAGCCACATACAAACCAAAGTTCAAGCCCGGTTTGTTTTCTAATGTCAGTTTAGACAAAAATCCTTCGCTATTCCATGTAACGCGGAGTACTAATAAAACATAGCACATTAAATCACCGTGAAATTGTGCATACTTTGACAGTTTAGATAAAATGCTTTTTTTATTTTTGAGGAAAAATGTACTGATTTTCATTAAATTAGTTCCCATATTTTGAAACAAGGCATCCTCTGAAGATAATTTTGAATTATTTATAATACTGAGAGTTAACAAGAGTTCGAGTACAACGCAACTCACACTAATAGACGCCAGAATATACTAAATAAATTTACTAATAACATTTATTTATTGCAGACGGTTTAAATGTATCAGCATATAACGATTGAATGCCCCAAAATTCACTACGCTTTGTTTTTACACTTCGAAGAAAAATCATCTTGAATGAAAATTTCCTTTTTTTGCAGAATAGCGCCTAATACGGTTGATTGAATGTTTGTTTAAAAAGTAATAACTTGTACTTTCAGACCTTGTCCGCTGTGTGCAGTTTGCGTGGTACGCTTGGCATCTCATCTTCGAAAGAAACACAAGCTAGAGGCACGCGACATTCGGGTGACAGTACAAAATGAGCACAAAAGACATTTGGCATTGATACGCTCAAGTTTTGTAGACATGCAAGTGCTTCAAGACAGATTTCCCCATGGGTATGCCGAAATAGCCAACTTCTTAACGAAACTGAACATCATTGTATACACAAAAAACAGTGATAGTTCTATAGTGAATCTCAATGAACAACTAAAATTGGAGAACATTGTGCCCGTAGCAAGTTCATCTTTGCCTGAAGCGTCTGCGTGTGAAGTTAATGAACCAATCCATCATACAGTGCTTAAGTCAATGAAAGGTGGAATCAAACAGCCCGGGAATGACACAAGGCATGATACAATTCGAAACATTATCCTTACCTATATGGAACCAATATCTGCTGATGGAAATTTACCAACATCGGTCCAAGTGAAGGACACTCTCAATGCATGGAATTCCAGGTATTCAGTTACCTTTAGACTAGAAAACGTTAAAATCGTTTAATGATATAATGCATAACATGCAGAGAAAGGCTCGTCTTAATGATTGCATTGGACATTTGAAAACCAGCACGCTTAAGAATGAAGACGAACTGGAAATTTGCGATGAATGTTTTTCTCTGTGAACGCCAATGGTCTCATGCCAAACTAAACAAACAGTGCGTTTCCAAGTTAAAGGTGGCAACAAAAGAAAGAAACGACTCACGAGCATCTCATAGAAACGCAAAACGACTGCAAGAAGAGCAAACGCTCTCCTCTGTTCAGGACCAGAAGTGGCCATTACTTGTAATCGCAGGAAGTAAGCACAGTTGTAAAGGCCGCACAGTGCTTGAAAATGTGACATACCCAGGAATACAGTTGTATGTGACCACCACGGAGAATTGCTCACATATGATGAAGGGTTATTGCGGTACGAACAGTATGGTGACACCAAAGAAAATATTTATATGTTTTCGTTCAATTACCAGGGCAGCAACTACTGAATCGATGCCGTAAGACAGTGCAGATGTCACCCGAGAACCATAATAAAAGGTCGTCTTCTTAACCATTCAATGAAAACTGCAAACATTGTTTCCAGAATAGCGGGGCTTAGTCAGTTGCCGCACATTTTATTCTTTGCGAAACATGTTATCGCAATTAACAAAGAAATCTTGTTTGACTATGGAGTTCAAAGAGACAGGCTTTCAGAACTGCAGGACTGGATGTTAAGTTAAAATGAACAAGAAATATCTTTAAAAAAGATATACGGCGTTGATTGTGGTCGATGTTTATGAACGATCAAAAGTTATCTCTATGAGATAAAAAGTAGCGGATGCCTTTTTTCTGCGCAGTTCTTAGCTACATCACAAGCAAATCAATAACGGGGTGTTGCGCCAGATTTCGTGGCTTATTTTGCTTTATGTGATATTATTACTCAGATATCTATATCTACAGAATAGAAAAACACAAGAAACATGAAAATAAATACTCGAATCTTATTTAATTGCATAATTATAGTATAGTGAATTATTGTGCTCATGCTTAATAAACTGGTCTAAATGGATAAATATTTCTAATTAATTTTATCAAAATTTGTCCTTATCATGCAAATGTTGAAAACATATTAAAAATCGATGATTGACATACCACAATAATATCGCCGAATATCTTTATTTCGTATCTTTCTGATCAAAACAGACTTCAAGTGCACAAAGTTTACGAGACGGCGTTTATATAAAGATTTCTGCAACTGACCGCAAACTGACCTTGATACCTTGCGGATTGGAATGCAATGCATTAACGTTAGGTAACAATTCTGCTTATGAAACGACGGCTTGTTTACGCCAACTGTACACGACCAAGGCAACAGCTGTGCCTAAAATATTGATATATCGACAAAGCGACTAAACGAACTATTTACTCCATCAGACAAAAATAGCATAGACCAATTTTTTCCTTCAATGAAAAGATCGCAACCCCTTCTGCGAACTCCGGTGATGAACTGTATATAAACTCTGACTTTCACACACTGGCCGCGAATTGACCCGAAACCTCGCGGGTTGAAATGCAATGCAAGTAAGTACTAAATATGAGAATATAGCCTTTAGTATAAACGCTTTTGCGATGGTAATTCTCTGAAAATAAAAGGTGAACGCACAAACTGTATTTATGTCGAAAATTGATTGTAAAACTGTTCTATCTATTGAGCCTTTTCATTAGAGATAAAATTGTTTCATGCAGTAAAACAGTGTTACAAAGACGCGGATATGTTTCCAATGTTCTGGTGTTATACTCAAATCAGCCAATGGAATAAATGAAGTGTATTCATTCGTACATAGCCGCGGAAAATTTTATTTGAATATTATTGGACACTTACAAAGGTCAAGTCAGGTTGAAAAGCTGGCTTAATACAGCTTACGCCGAAAAAAACTCACTAGTGGCATAGCTGCATATGGGACCTGATGTGTATTTAGAATATCACCACAGTTAAACACCTTTATGTACATTGATTTGCTTTGTTTTGTTATACCTTAATTTGAATTATGTTTTAAAAGGATCTATAATTTTTAAATAACAAAAAACCTTCATAATTTGTATAGAAAAACTCCAATACACTGCAACGCCGATGTATCGCGGACCGTTATATCGCGCTGTCCAATATATCGCGCTTTGGCTATGGCTCCCAAAAATCCGACAAGCATAATCACTAAATGTCATGTTTTAATCTGAGAATTCGCTAACTGGAGCAAAAAAAACCGGTTCTTGCAAGTATTAACACCCTATATGTCACGGCTTACTATGGCACGCAGTGAAGCGTGAAAAACAGTCGATAAGTGACAGTGTTGTGTACACACGGCTGGGGTTGTTTTTAACACTTAACAAATAACCAATAAGTGTCATTTCAAAGGTAATTATGGCAGTTTACTGGTATATAAATCGTTTAATTTCGGTACTGGTCATGAATTTCTTTGTTCTAATAAAAAGCGCGCGAAAATTGGCGTGGATGTATTTATTTGTAAATAAAAGTTTCGTTACGGGTACAACATTGAGATAATTTAATTTCCATAAAAAGTTTCGTTGTAAATTTCAACTAAACTACCGCGGTATCTCGCGAATTATGTGGCATTGACATTTCCTCTTAATAAAATATCATTCAAACACGCTGTATCGTTACCGTTACGCTGTTTCAGTTCCTTCATTAGGACTATTTATAAGGGTAAATTCGAATCTATGCACAATTATATTTTATACTTTTTTTTAAGGTAAGATTTTTTTTTTAACTGTTTCGCGAGCGATCGTTCAAGAAAATGAAAACAATAATTTACATTTTGGTTTTTATGATAAATACAGATACGTATGTAGTTATTAAAAATGTTTATTGTAGAATTGGTTTGCAATTATTACTATAAAAATATGTAGCATCGCCGTATATAAAATGAAAACATTGGGGAAATTTGACAAATTAACCGCAATACAATTTAGTTAGACATTTCTCGAATTATATCGCGCGCCGGATCTATCGCGCTCGCGATCTTTGGATCCCAACAACCGCGATATATCGGCGTTGCAGTGTATTATACAATATAATGAACATACTGTTTACAACATTATTTAGTATATATATATTATATTTATTGCTTTCTAAAGGCACAGTATTCAGTTGAAGTTTTCATTATAATCCGTAATTGTATGACAAAATTGAGAAAACATGTGGAATACTCACACCGATTGTTAAGATAGTCACTTTTTATTTTTATGTTTGTAGTTTATCCATTTTGGATACAGTTTCGATGTTATTCTCACGCCTGTGCATGTTTTCCGACAAATGAGTGCATATTCATCATGTGCGCAGTATCAAGCTGATGTACCGCAGACATGCGGAGGTTGAACGAGGTTATTGGTGACTGTATTTTTGCAAATGGAATTTTGCATTTGAAAAAAAAATACATGTAAATCGTGTAACAGAGATATTCGATTTGTTAAGACGATAAAATTGCAGTCCAGGGGTTTCATTATTAAATATGTCATAGTTTATTGAATTTTATTGAATATGATCTTTTTAAGATTAATGCAAATCTTTTAAATAATACACTTGTTACGTTGCAAAAATCTCAGAAAAAATCATTGTACACACCAATAAGATATAAAATAAATATAAACGATAGTGTGTGCAAACGTATGCGAGATATACAATGTTTCATTCTATTTTTTTTACTACCGCATGTTATTAATTATGTTCCCGAGCAATTATGTTATATATATATGTAGTGTACAGCTTACTTAAGTAAAACCTCTGACTGGAATGACTGTAAATAATTTGTTTTTGATAACACAACACGCCTCACAGAAATTGTGCTTTTTTGTTTTAGGATAGTTTCTCCACAAATCTTCGGTCACGTCATAAAATATTGCACATTTGTTATTCATTCATGCATTCATTTATTTTCATATTTTAACAATTTGTAAAACATGGTACATAACACATATATTACACAAAAAATAAGTTGTTTCTGCATATGGCATAAGAAATAGCAAACATAGCATATAAAATAGCATAACAGTTGATAAATCAAATGTTGAAATACTAAATCCCGTTTCTGAAGATATTTTTTGTTCTTAACCAATACTTTCGGAGAGCAATAGGAAATTATTGTTTAAAGTGTGAGCGTCAAGTACGAAATACAGAAACCAATTTAACGCACTCACGTCTAATACGGACCATTATTAAACAGTCACGCGGTAATACAACTGATTGCAGCCTAGGTAAAAATCTAATATAAATATATAACAAGATGTGTTTGTGAAACACTATGTCCACCAGTAGGTATCCTGGATTACGTATGATTACTGGCATTTGAAATGTCATTGACTGTACTAGACTGTCAATGCATGGGACAAACATGACAATGAAAATATTTTACAAAAGATTATGGACTCCGGCCCAAAATAGTAAGCATTTATAAGCAAGAGCAATATTCCAGAAACCATTTTACTATTTCAGGTCACCGTGACCTTGACCTTTGACCTAGTGACCTCAAAATCAATAGTAATCCTCTGCGAGTCATGATCAATGTACCTATGAAGTTTCATGATCCTAGGCATAAGTGTTCTTGAATTATCATCTGGAAACCATTATACTATTTCAGGTCACTGTGACCTTGACCTTTGACCCAGTGACCTATTTTTTTTTTGACCCAGTGACCTCAAAATCTAAAGGGATCATCTGCCAGTCATGATCAATCTACCTATGAAGTTTCATGATCCTAGGCCTAAGCGTTCTTGAGTTATCATAAAGTGTGAATGAAATTAGCTATTTTGACCCATGTATTTGACCTGTGCGACCTTGAAGGATGACCTTGACCTTGACCATTCACCACTCAAAACGTGCAGATCCATGAGATAGACATGCATGCCAAATATCAAGTTGGTATAATGAATAGTGCAAAAATGTGAATGAAATGAGCGATTTTGACCCATGTATTTGACCTGTGCGACCTTGAAGGATGACCTTGACCTTGACCATTCACCACTCAAAACGTGCAGATCCATGAGATAGACATGCATGCCAAATATCAAGTAGCTATGCGCAATATGGCAAAAGTTATAGCAAATGTTAATGTTGGCGCAAACAGACAGACAGACCAACAGACCAACAGACAGACAGGGCAAAAACAATATGTCCCCCAGTATATACTGGTGGACATAAAAACATTGTTTTATCAGCAAGTCAGATAAAACCGCGTGACTTTCCACTATTTCATCATATTTAACATGCTTGCATTTAGTTTGTTCCGTCATAAACAGTTATGCCATTCTATTTTGATTTGTGTTAACCCTTAATCGCATTTGGTAATGCCTAGCTTATATTCACACAAGCAGAAGCACGTGTTTCGAAAAATCCAAACTTTTTTCTGACTGCACGTTATTGGAACAGTAATGTTAAAACAATATTAATATACAAATGCATATGATCTGCGTAATGCGAAAATGAGTCTTATGCTTTTATGAGACCACGAAACATAGCGTGACTTATTAGCAGACAGCGTAGCTCCTGACTTGACTGCGCCGATGCGCAATCTAGGTTGGAGCTACGCTACCCTATATGACATAAGACCCATTTTCGCATATTATCTTATTTAAGTGTATATGACTTTTAATGATATATGTGGCTGGGGACGAGATTTTGACCCATCTGGTCAAGACATGATTTTTTTCAGTTAAGCATAATTATATTATTACAGTGCTACATCTTACGAATCATAATTTCAATTTGAGCATCCAATTCCTAAAATTGACAAAGTTATGTCATTTTTTGTGTTGCATGTCGTTAACACCGATTTGCACGGTTTTGTTACGTAATGATGTTTCAATTCAACAAACTGACCTTTAAATTCAAGAGTATGAGTTCATGTTACGCTGATCATTTTGTGTTGATAATAACTCAATTGTTCGTGTATGTCGATGACCATAATTAACTACCACTTACAGAATCAATTGTATTACTATAAATCATAAAACGCTCACGGTTGCAATGCATACAAAAAAATGTTCTTTTTTTCTAATGTATGATCATTTTAAAGAATTTAAGACATAAAATAACAAAACAATCAACAAAATATGTTCTGGACAGAAATTAACAACATCCCCACAATGTTTATAGTAAAATAAATGTATGAACGTTTTCTCAAAACAGAAATTGAACATATTGTATAGCAACAAACTTGAAACTAAAATGAACAACATGTAGTAATGAGAGAGTTAGTAAAAATTTTCCCCATACAAGGGAAAGGCCACGAAAATCACCCCTCATGAGGAACCTGTGTACCTTACAAAATGGCCCTGGGTCAATCCAACAAACCCAGAAGTGTCTTACAAGCAGTGCATATCAAACAACAAAATCAATGCTGAATAAGGTCACTGGAGTAGAAAGTCAAACAAGAACACGGTTTACTTAATATGATTGTTGAACATCATTCTCTCATAGTGATTTATTACGTGCACTTGTTGACTAATACAGCAGTTATATGTTTATTCAAACATACTTATCTAGGTTTCCTTGGAACTCACTTGACCACTTCTGGGCCATAAACACCATCTTGTATTTCGAAACGTCACAGTTATTATGGTTATGCCCCGTCTTATTCTGTGTTTTGAACGATGGACATTGAAGCAAGGAGCTTTCATTTTTGAATTCCTAGATTTCAAAAACACCAACCCATATAATTAATTAATTAAGAATAAAATATTTGTTTTAGCTCGGAAACTGAAAGAGACATCATTAGAAGAGGTGGCCGAATGCCTACAAATAGCAAGCTGCAGCTGTCTCTCTACTTTTTCTCCAGCTGAGATTTCATCTCTTAGAAAAGATTTGTATGCAGACAAGCCCATAAGTCAGCAGCGATTTATTCATAAAGAACTCCGAAATTCCTGTGATGGGAAGTTCACTGTGTTGGGAAAGCATCTGTGTGAAGATTGCTGGAAGCTTGCCAATGGCATAACAGAAAGAAGGTACTAATATCATTTTTTTTAATGTACTGAACATAATTTAGTGTATAGAGAACTTGTATACTATCAGGGGTGTCAATTAGCCAAAATCTACAATCCTGAAAATAAGCGTTTTGGGACCAGAGCAAAAAAGGGTTAATAATTCATGTAACTTTGTTTACTATTGTATATAACTTTGTAAACAATATGTCAAAGTAAAATAATTTGTGTTTAAAATAACATTTTGTGACAATAATCTTAAAATTACATAAAAAAAATCCTCTGATTTATATCAATATCAAAATTGATCCTTAAGGGCCAAAATCCTGATTTCAGGAATAATCCTGAACTATGACGCCTCTGACTATATATTATTTTTATGCACCCAATAGGTTGGCATATAGCAGTTGAACTGTCAGTCGTTCTGTCCGTCCGTCCGAAAACTTTAACGTTGGCCATAACTTTTTGAATATTGAAGATAGCAACTTGATATTTGGCATGCATGTGTATCTCATGGAGCTGCACATTTTAAAGATGTGTTTTCATTTCATAGATGTAAAGGTCTTTCCACCCGGACAGTGAGACGTTCGTAGAACTGCGGACCCGTGACAAAGCCTGGAGAATGCAATGCATGAGAGTAATGGGATATGAGGTAAATACTCATAAAAATGTATAAACGTACATTATTAATCTGCAACTTTATTTGATATTTTATATTTATTAAAAAATGCTATCTATTTGAAACATTGTGATCAGTCATAAATATAAAGAATGTTAATTTTCTAACCATCAACTATCTTTAACGAAAATACATGCAGTGTAAATATATACTGGTAGACTTTGGTTAAAAGAAGTGAAAATTGTATTTTAAAATAGTGATTATAATTGTATGTTTTAGGGAACAATGACTTGAGTTTGGTGGGTATTTCAAAGAAGTAATTTGTGTAAGTTGCCTTGGAAGGCCAAGTTACATTCTGGCCATCCAGGTCATGAAAGACCGGGTGGCCTCCGGACATTAAGTTAACAGGACATGTTTTGAGTGCTTGCCAGGAGTTAAGGACAAAGACACCATATTCAAAGTTCTACAAAGGTGGTCGCTCGGCCAATTCGAATAAAAGCTCGCAAACAAACTATGGAAGGAAATTAAGGTAGATATATTAATAATGATTTCCATTATTTTACCAATATATTTTTCAGAGCCCTTCTTAGATTTTGTTACTTAAAATGTAGTTATGTTATTATATAATACAATTGACGAACCATTGTATTCTCAATATTTAGCTTCACAACAGTTAAATTTGCTTTCATGATTGAATTGAGTTTTTTAATCTTAACGTTCTGGTAATTAATATTTTGGTATTCTAATCGAAATGGCAGCATCATATCTTGTTATTTATCTTCTTAACCAACTCTTAACATTCAGATTGCCTATTTGTTTATTATGTTTTTCTAATTTCTCAATATAGTAAGTTAACAGATTTGTTTTAAAACAAGATGTGTTTGAGAAACACATTGTCCCCCTATATGACGTTTGACCTTGAAGGATGACCTTGATCTTGACCCTTCACCACTTAAAATGTGCAGCTCCATGAGATACACATGCATTTCAAATATAAAATTGCTAGCTTCAATATTGCAGAAGTGACATTACATGAGCAGTTTTGACCCATATATTTGACCTTGAAGGATGACCTTGACCTTGACCTTTCACCACTCAAAATGTGCAGCTCCATCAGATACACATGCATGCCAAATATCAAGTTGCTATCTTCAATATTGCAAAAGTATTCATAAAATAAGCGATTTGGGCCACATATATTTGACCTCTGACCTTGAAGAATGACCTTGACCTTGACCTTTCACCACTCAAAATGGGCAGCTCCATGAGATACACATGCATGCCAAATATCAAGTTGCTATCTTCAATATTGCAAAAGTACTCATAAAATGAGCGATTTTGTCCACATAATTTTGACCTCTGACCTTGAAGGATGACCTTGAACTTTCACCACTCAAAATGTGCAGCTCCATGAGATACGCATGCATGCCAAATATCAAGTTGCTATCTTCAATATTGAAATACTGCAAAAGTGTACATTAAATGAGCGATTTAGACCCATATTATTGACCTTTGACCTTGAAGGATGACCTTGACCTTTCACCACTCAAAATGTGCAGCTCCATGAGATACATATGCATGCCAAATATCAAGTTGCTATCTTCAATATTGCAAAAGTTATTGTAAATGTTAAAGTTGGCACAAACCAACCAACCAACCAACCAACAGACCAACCAACAGACAGGGCAAAAACAATATGTCCCCCACTACTATAGTGGGGGACATAAAAACACATTTGTTATAGAGAACACAGGTCTGAACAGTAACTGTTGAAGACGAATCGAACCAAGAGTTGAGGGAAAACAATGTAACCTTGGAGGTAGAAAACACGAGGCTAAAACTTCAGGTGGAATTACTGCAGAAAGGGGTCAGTACATACAAAGTTCTTTTTTTTCGCCCCCGGGACTGGGCTTATATGTTTGTGAGTAAAGAAGATGTGCAACTTGTTTTGTAATGTTCATGACTGAAATACAAACAACCTGTGGCGGAATCAGGGTTCCGACACACCTTGAAATGTGCTTGAAAATCAAGGTTTTATGTATATATGTATAAAGTTGACGGATTATTTATTTCATATTATATTAACTTTGAACTATTATTTGTTATTTTTTAATGACTATTTATGTAAATTCTTTTTAAATTGAAATTTAAATAAAACAAGATGTGTTTGTGAAACACAATGTCCCCCTATATGATGTTTGACCTTGTAGGATGACCTTGACATTGTGAAGGATGACCTTGACCTTTCACCACTCAAAATGTGCAGCTCCATCAGATACACATGCATGCCAAATATCAAGTTGCTATCTTCAATATTGCAAAAGTATTCATAAAATAAGCGATTTGGGCCACATATATTTGACCTCTGACCTTGAAGGATGACCTTGGCCTTGACCTTTCACCACTCAAAATGTGCAGCTCCATGAGATGCACATGCATGCCAAATATCAAGTTGCTATCTTCAATATTGCAGAAGTACTCATAAAATGAGTATTTATAAAACAAGGGATGTTTGTAAAACATGCATGCCCCCCATACGGGCTCTCAGTTGTAGCGACAGCCATTGTGTGAATATGTTTTTTGTCACAGTGACCTTGACCTTTGACGTAGTGACCTGAAAATCAAAAGGGGTCATCTTCGAGTCATGATCAATGTACCTATCAAGTTTCATGTTCCTAGCCATAAGCGTTCTTGAGTTATCATCGGGAAACCATTTTACTATTTCGGGTCACCGTGACCTTGACCTTTGACCTAGTGACCTGAAAATCAATAGGGGTTATCTGCCAGTCATGATCAATGTACCTATGAAGTTCATGATCATAGGCATAAGCGTTCTTCAGTTATCATCCGGAAACCATTTTACTATTTCGGGTCACCGTGACCTTGACCATTGACCTAGTGACCTGAAAATCAATACGGGTCATCTGCCAGTCATGATCACTGTACCTATGAAGTTTCATGATCCTAACCATAAGCGTTCTTGAGTTATCATCCGAAAACCATTTTACTATTTCGGGTCACCGTGACCTTGACCTTTGACGTAGTGACCTGAAAATTAATAGGGGTCATCTGCGAGAAATTATCAATGTACCTATGAAGTTTCATGATCCTAGGCATAAGCGTTCTTGAGTTATCATCCGGAAACCATTTTACTATTTCGGGTCACCTTGACCTTGACCTTTGACCTAGTGACCTCAAAATCAATAGAGGTAATCTTCAAGTCATGATCAATCTACCTATCAAGTTTCATGATCCTAGGCATAAGCGTTCTTGAGTTATCATCCGGAAACCATTTTACTATTTTGGGTGACCATGACCTTGACTTTTGACCTTGTGACCTGAAAATCAATAGGGGTCATCTGCGAGTCATGATCAATCTACCTATCAAGTTTCATGATCCTAGGCATAAGCGTTCTTGTGTTATCATCCGGAAACCATTTTACTATTTCGGGTCACCGTGACCTTGACCTTTGACCTAGTGACCTGAAAATCAATAGGGGTCATATGCGAGTCATGATCAATCTACCTTTCAAGTTTCACGATCCTAGGCGTATGCGTTCTTGAGTTATCATCCGGAAATCATTTTACTATTTCGGGTCACTGTGACCTTGACCTTTGACCTAGTGACCTCAAAATCAATAGGGGTCATCTGCAAGTCATGATCAATCTACCCATGAAGTTTAATGATCCTAGGCGTATGCGTTCTTGAGTTATCATTCAAAAACCATTTTACTATTTCTGGTCACCGTGACCTTGACCTTTGACCTAGTGACCTCAAAATCAATAGGGGTCATCTGCGAGTCATGATCAATGTACCTATGAAGTTTCATGATCCTAGGCCCAAGTGTTCTTGAGTTATCGTCTGACAACCACCTGGTGGACGGACCGACCGACAGACAGACAGACTGACCGACAGACATGAGCAAAGCAATATACCCCCTCTTCTTCGAAGGGGGCATAAAAATAGAATACAGATTACTATCAAAAAAAAAACACGAGTTACCATTACTTAATTTATTTGTTTTTATCTTTTTTTTGGACAGGTTTTGACCAAAAATGGTAAAACAAAATCATTTTTCAAATTTTAAGAAAGTATTTGTTACAAGAATTTTCTTAGGTTGAAAAACTTCTGCAAATAAATAGCTGTTTCTTTAAAAGCCAATTTGAACAGACGTACTTTTAAGTCATTAGGCATTCAGAGCTACATCTAAGTTGTCTTAAATTTACGCACTTATATACGACGTTAGGAACTCCATTGTAGATTATTTGGACGCATATATACGACACTAGGGCTGAATGGGTTAATAACTTACTGGCAGTTGAGACATTAACATCATGCAAACAATACTGCTGAGAAATGAATTACAGTATGTACACATATCAAAATAATGACACCTTATTGTGAAAAGATGCAAGAAATTTATCAATGTTATGTCTCCTTTATGGATGGATGTTATAAACTGCACTAAATATTGACTGGTAAACCAGTACATTCTACTGAAGTCAAAGTTGCCATGGAAACAGTTTCATTGCACTGTTCATTTGATACAACAAAACACAGTTGGTACACTTGGCTCATCTAAAGATCAAACAACAGGCTCTCCAGTGCATTAGTATATGTACATGTATAATGACATAAACACAATAGCTGTATTAAATTAGATGCATTCCACTTCCTTTATGCACAGCGAATTTATGAACGAAGTCCCACATATTTATTTGCATGGTTTTATAAGTAGTCTTAAAACACATTTTGACTTTGGTACGATTGTTGGATGGGGGGTAGGGGTGGGGGGGTAGGGGGGGTGAGAGGGGGGGTATGTGGGGTGGGGTAATTTATAAGTGTTTAAAAAAAATTGGGGGGGTGGGGGGGGTAGGGGAGGTGAGAGAGGGTAATAATGTGGGTGTTGGGTAATTTATTGTATGTTAAAAAAAAAAATTGGGGGGGGGTGGGGGAGGGTAGGGGGTGGGGGGTAGGGGGGAGTGAGAGGGGGGTATAATGTGGGGTGTGGTAATTGATTAGATGTTTAACAAAAAAAAATTGGGGGGTGGGGGGTAGGGGGGTGGGGGGAGTGAGAGGGGGGTATAATGTGGGGTTGTGGTAATTTATAAGTGTTTAAAAAAAAAATTATAATGTGGGGTGTGGTAATTTATAAGAGGTTTAAAAAAACTAGTGACCTGAAAATCAATAGGGGTCATCTGCGGGTCACGATCAATGTACCTATGAAGTGTCATGTTCCTAGGCAAAAGCGTTCTTAAGTTATCATTCGGAAACTATTTTACTATTTCGGGTCACCGTGACCTTGACCTTTGACCTTGTGACCTCAAAATCAATTGGAGTCATCTGCAAGTCATGATCAATCTACCTATGAAGTTTCATGATCCTGGGCGTATGCGTTCTTGAGTTATCATCCGAAAACCATTTTACTATTTCGGGTCACCGTGACCTTGACCTTTGACCTCGTGACCTCAAAATCAATAGGGGTCATCTGCGAGTCATGATCACTGTACCTATGAAGTTTCATGATCCTAGGCCCAAGAGTTCTTGAGTTATCATCCGGAAACCACCTGGTGGACGGACCGACCGACAGACCGACATGTGCAAAGCAATATGGGGTATATTGCTTTGCACATGTCGGTCTTCGAAGGGGGGCATAAAAACTAGACAGTGTCGGTTGACATTAAATATATAAATTTATATGAGCAGATATAAGCGATATAACCTAGGATATATCATAAGTTATATTATACACTTTATAAACATTAATTGAAGTGCATTTCTTATAACAACGCTACATTGCTCATTGTTTTGAACATAGTGCAAAACATGTATTTAAATAGTGATGGTAAAAAAAAAATATTGTGGTTTGCATTTTGATGTTTATATGCCCCCGGTAGGGTGGCATATAGCAGTTGAACTGTCCGTCTGACTGACTAACATTGGCCATTACTTTTGCAATATTGAAGATAGCAATTTGATATTTGGCATGCATGTGTATCTCATGGAGCTGCACATTTTGAGTGGTGAAAGGTCAAAATTAAAATTTAAAAAAAAATCAAAGCGGCGCAGTAGGGGGCATTGTGTTTCTGACAAACACATCTCTTGTTTGTACCTCATTAACAAATAAGCTGAAAACAAGTAACTTGGTGAACTTTCTTCAATATTTTAAGTGCATAAATTGCTAGGTTATTGATAAAACACACTATAATGGTACAGTTAGATTGCACGTTTAAAATGCTTTCAAAATCACATTCCAATCAACCCTTTCACTCGAATGAAGTTATTATTTGTGAATGAATTACGGTAGCATTGTTTGTAACTTCCGAAAAAAATTATATGGCCCAGCTTCTTCAAGAACAACAACATCATCATTTTCTTAAGTTTTTAAGATAAAAACTTTAAATGCATCATGTGCAGACGGTGTATCTGAGGCTGACAAATGCAGATGCAAGCGTCTCCTCAGTGACAGATAGGATCCAGGAGCACCTGGATTCAGTGGAGCCCATTGTCGTGTGTGACTGCAAAGGCATCAAAATTACAGATTGTGCAGGCACAAGCGGTAAAAGATGTTCATTATTGTTAGTATGTTTGATTACATTGTGCTAGAGTACAAAAACGTGCAAATTAAATAAAATGTTTTGTAGACATATTAAACTTATTTACTATTTGATGATTACATTTTGGAAATCCTTCATTCATTACAGTGAAGAAAGTTCTGCTGCCACTTGAAGTTTTAGATGCCTACTTGTGTTGCAGCCTGATGTGTTTGGCATTTATGCCATTGGAAATGATGCGAATGGCCAGAGACAGTTACATAATAATTTCAACAACTGTCCGTTTTGGAACGCTCAGTGGATACTGAATTGGATTTCCACTCACACATGGCAATATGAAAATCCTTAACTGTATTGTTATATACAGTACAACATATATTTCATGTGAATCCCAGTATGACAACTGCGTTGTTGCTTTTTATTATTTTCAAGTAATATTTGTATTAACTTATCCGGTAACTTTAAAAAAAGCTATCGAGTTATGCCAATTATTGTCAATCAAAGAAAATGGTTATCATCCTGAAGGGAATAAGATGTGATTATAACAATCTTGTGTATCTATTTGTTTACACCCAATAGGAATAATCATAAACATTAGAATTTTCAGGAAACCTGAAAACAAGACAATGATGATCGAACGTGTGAAAGTTTGTAAGAATGCATGGTTGAAGAGTCTGTGGATTCCACAAAGTACTTTCTATGCAATGTGGACGAAGTTTACAGGTTTGATTTCAAGGTTGCATACTTAAAAAAAGTTATAAAGTATCTTCGAAACCTAAAAAACAGCTTATTTCAGGTCCTAAATACAGGTTATTATAAGTTTGCTTTTGTATGACAAGCCAAAAAATGGAAAAACACTTTTTCCTAGGCAAACTATAAGAGATGGGTAAAACAATGGTGAAATAAATAGATTTACTGGAAATTAGTAATAATATGCTTTGGTTTTTTGCAATTATGTTTCTTCGAAATATGTATCGTATTCTCAATTTGTTGTACAATATTTAATGAATCGTCCCCTTGAACTTTTTTCAGATTCTTTTCGAGAGAGCACAAAATCAGCAAAGCAGACGCGAATGCAACCTAACCTTAGATGATCTCAAGGTCACACCTGTTCAGGCAAGCAACCTTGAGAAAATGACTAGAGGACAGGCTCAAAGTATTCTCTGGCAGCGACAGTGCATAGGTCGTATAACATCTTCAGTGTCATGATGTAAAAACTTTCAGAGATTGCACCAAGCCTATTAGGGTAATCAATGACATTATGCAAAAAAATGACTTCGACCTCAGCAGCATTGGACATGTACGATATGGTGTTGTGAATGAGAAAAAGGCCAGAGACATATATATACCAGGAGTTCGCATTTAAAGGGAGCATGAGAACTTGGTGGTTCAAAACAGTGCAGGTCAGGTAATCAACATGACTTTCCCATTGCTCGCATCAGCCGACGGTGTTTGGTCTTATACATGTCACGGAGAAGAACTAGTTGAAATCAAATGTTGTGCTAGAAATGTCCTGAACAATGATATTCCCAAAAAATAACTTTCTAAATCGAGATGAAAAGTTCCTTTTGGTATTTACACTGTATTTAGGCCAATCGCGCATGCACGATTTTTTATACTTATACCTTGGATAAAAATAACCTTACGACCATAAAATTATTTGCCAACCTGATGTATAAACATTAACGTATGAGGCGATATTGATTTAAGCTGACTTAATTACACTTTAAAATCGTGAATTCAGTCAAGTGTTTAACACATCATTGTCAATTAACCATGCAATAATGATATATCTGTTGTGACAATGCGCTGTGTAAAATTGTCAGGAAATTTTGTTTGAATTAATTGATAAATAAAAGAAATATAAGTAAATTTATACCACAGAAGATTTGCCTAGCATAATATACCTTGTATTCGTATTTTCAGCTCATGAGCACAAAAAAGGGGCTGCAAGAAAGGGGCTGCAAGAAAGAGGCTGCTGGTCAGAAGAAAACAACAAATGCACCAACCAGCATTAACGAAGATGTGAAGAAAGCCTTCAAACAAGCTTACACCAATAGCCTGAAAACTATCATCAGCAGCAGTCCAATCTACAACATTTTTGGAGAGTCTGGCCAGTCTAAGGTAGCCAAGTGTTATGCAGACAATGAAAATGTAATGAAAAAGTTTGAGGACTTAATGTTGCAGGTGTTAAATGAAAGTAATAGTGTGTAAACTGTAGAAAGAGAAAACATCTTCAGAAAACTACACGAAAAAAGGTTGATCTCTGCAGTGATTTAAGACCTAACAAGAACTATAAACAACGAAACTACTACATATTATGAGGAGGTGGTGAACAATTTCATTCAGGAATTTGTTCTGGAACTTATTGGAGAAATATTCAAGAGTATTGTGGAATTGGTCGCAAAATCATCCAAAAACAGAAGTGAAATGATCAGTGACAATGACACATAAGTACTTTTCTATATATCTGGTTATTAAATCTGTGCTCTTCTGAAGAAGTATAGCAAGATAAGAAATGCAACTGAAAATAAGAAAGATGCTATAAATAGTTTAGCAAACAAATGAAATCCTCGGAAAAAACATTCACAGAGAAGTACAGTACAATGATGACAACAAGAACTGTGGTGGCTTGAAAAATAAAACAGACATTTTAGTTTAAGTTTTCACATGGGTATTTCATCGAAGTATTGTGATCTTCTCATGTTGAAGCAGCATTGTCAGCTTTTGTATGATAATTTTAATCATCATGCATTATCACTCGGCGCTGAACAGATGGTCACTGTAACCCCGCCCAGGGGCCTTGCCACCTGCTGCTACTCCTATGGTAGGACACTTGGGCACTAAGTTGATACCCTGCAGAGATCGCAATTAATGAAACGTCATGTTATTATTGTCAGTCATGTTTTTGTGGAGGTTGATTGAAATTTACTGATGTTTGCATTTGTTTTTATGTTTTAAGTTTACTGATATTTCGATGGTCCCCATTTAAATGCCTAACTTACATTTTTTTGCATTTTGCGATTTTGATACTGTGCAAAGCAGAAAATCAATGCGCATATACCCCCAAAATAACAAACAAGTTAACCAGTTGCAACAGCCCAAAAAAGTCATGTGATGTAATGACGAACCGCAATTGATTGAAGTCAAAATGACGAAACTGAAAAAAATGTCACTTCTGCATTTTGTGCGCTATTTATATAATATAAAGTATCAATATAGCCATGTGTTTTTAAGGTAAATTGATGAAACGTAAACTTTTGCTTATAGAATGATTCAATGCATTACCTTTTACAGTATTGATAACGCAAATAGAGATCTTATTGGTTAACATCAATTCCTTTAAAATTTGTACCATATCGTACATGTTTATATATAAACATTGCACAAGTCTATGGGTATATAAAGCGACCCAGACAGCTATGGTTATGAATAGTGATTTGAAACTCCAAACCATGTCAAACTACTTTGCAATGTTCGTTGTTCCGCAGACCGAGGATTGGGACAGAGAGTTGTTTCAAATTCCGGAGACAGAAAATTGGGACACCGTTGTACAACAAACGGAGGATTGGGAAGAAGAAATACGACAGTACGAAGCAGGTATGATCATTGACAATGCTTGTTTACTTATTCGTTTTGTTTGCCAAGTATTGAACTTTGTAAATAAAATGTTGCCTATAAGTCTCACATCTTCTTTGTCCATGTTCCAAATGGAAATGTGCGCATGGCAAAACACGCATAGAACGCAATTAAAAATAGTGGTGTAAAAATAGGGTCGTAGATTGCACAAGGGTCGTCGATGAACCCTTGGCTAGCCAGGTCTTCATTTGACACGCCGAAATAAGTAGGCCTGTTTTTAAATGTTTGAAGTCTCTGATACAACGACATGTTTGCAAACGAATGTTCTTAGACATACTTACGCATTCATCTGCCAGGCTTGGCGAAATTGGAAAAAAATCTGCCGGTCATCTGGACAGGCATTTCAGAAAATGTGCCGATCCGGAGAAAATTTTGTCGGACCGAAAAAACAACAACACAACTATGTACATTAACATAAATAATGATGATCATCCAACGAAATATGTAACAGGGCATCTAATTGGTTAATCTATATTTAACTGACCAATGATATCCATTTAGGCATTATAACAATGTAAACTAAAGTAAGGAGGAAGTATCGAAATAAAATTGCGGTTAACAGACATTAACTTGTACAATTTTAAATGATAACTTGTTTGAGACCTATGACCAGTGCATGTTATAAAGATATCACTAGAACATTGTTTATATTTTATAAACAACCTTTTTAAAGCCATGCTTCATACAGAAATTCATATTTTAATGTCCCTATCAACTCGAAAAATATGTCAAAGCTACAAAGATCTTTTTTGTTAGAACGCAGTTGCCGATTTTGCGACTGAGTTTGAAGTAGGTGTTGTGTAACCAGTTGGATTTGCTAATTGTACGCAACAAACTTATTGCAAACATCAAAACAATAAGCGATTTCATTTTCATGATGTACCTCCCATTACACCACGTCTTTTATTTCGCAAGGTATTGATGTACTCCTATATATATATATATATATATATATATTAGTCGATAACTAATCATTTGGTCGAGCTATTGATGATGCACATTTTTATGTTAGATGTCGTAACTTGTCATTATATTTTTTTGTACAAATTTGACATGTCAGTATTGAAGGTTGAGCTATATATTGACAAATAAACATATTTGCTTTATTTGCCAGATGGATTTTGTCGTTTTAGTAGTGCAATGATTCCCATTTATTTTTATTCATGTTTTCATAGGAGTGTCCAGCCCACCAGCCTCTGATGAGTCAACCACCAACAACACAACGGAATCCACCAGAGGGACGAAGAAATCGCAGAGAGCTGCTGAAGGTTTGTTCTTATAATAACTTGGCTGCCGTCATCTGAATTTCACAATATCGATGCCGCAACTCATTATAACAGTTTTTCACACCTTTCTTAGGAACGTCGACTAATTAATAAATCAAATAAGCAACCATATTACGTGAAAGAAAGCCGTAAAAGATGAAGATTTTTTTACTTAATGAGCGTAAACAAACTTATTACTGATTAAAAGCACTGAATTAAAATTCTATAATTTATAAGCCGTACGGCTAGCTAGACAATCTCCATAGGAAAGGCTTTATGAACGGGGCCGTACGACTAGCCACTGCCTAACTTATAATAACTTAAAAATGGAGTGTGAAAAAGAATTATCTCTGAACAATGCAATTGTTACATTTTTTATAACTTTGTAAAATTTTAATTTTTGATGTTTAAAGTATTTTGATTCATATTGTACATTTAAAGGAGCGTCCAGCCTTTCAGCCTCCGATGACTCAACCATCACAAACACATCAAAGCCCACCAGAGAGACAAAAAAACGACATAAATCTGCTGAGGGTAAATTGTTGTTTTAGACTACATCTCAGTGCTTAGTAATCGATTCGTTTTTATTCATTCTCAGAAGTAAACTCATTTAATTGCATTTTTCTTTATTTTATTGTTATTATTATGATAAAAATTCTGTCCTCATTAATTTTGCAAATTCTGTTGTAGCTGCTGCAGTAGCTGCCAACAAGGGCAAAAAGAGGAACAAATCCGGAGAACCTTCACAACCAGAAAAGGACACCTGGTTAGGTAGGAGAGTGTACAATTTATGAAGACATCTGCTTTTTTAACTGAATATACAAGACCTTAAAAAAGTGGTTTTTTTTCTCTATGTTTAGTTGCTATTCATTACATTTTTCTATAAACTTTAAGATGGATATTGTTATGGATACAACTACAAGTCTGTTTATCACATGTTCCTCTTTCAGATGAGCAGGCCAGGCCAATACTTCATAAAAGGAGGTCTGCAACAGTTTCAACTCCAGCCAACAATGATGCCCCAATCCAGCCTCCAGTAACAATGGTTACACCACAGTCTTCGGTAACGCATACCTACAACGGTGCCCCACCACAGCCTGTAATGCCAACCGTCAACGTTGCCCCACCTCAGCCTGTAATGCCAACCGTCAACGATGCCCCACCTCAGCCTGTAATGCCAACCGTCAACGATGCCCCACCTCAGCCTGTAATGCCAACCTACAACGTTGCCCCACCTCAGCCTGTAATGCCAACCGTCAACGATGCCCCACCTCAGCCTGTAATGCCAACCTACAAGGGTGCCCCACCACAGCCTGTAATGCCAACCTTCAACGTTGCCCCACCTCAGCCTGTTATGCCAACCGTCAACGATGCCCCACCTCAGCCTGTAATGCCAACCTACAAGGGTGCCCCACCACAGCCTGTAATGCCAACCTTCAACGTTGCCCCACCTCAGCCTGTAATGCCAACCAACAACACTGCCCCACCACAGCCTGTCATTCCAACCTACAACGGTGCCCCACCACAGCCTGTAATGCCAACCTACAACGTTGCCCGACCTCAGCCTCTAATGCCAACCTACAACGATGCCCCACCACAGTCTCCGGTAATGATGGTGACGCGAAACACTAGCAGCTCCCCTTTACAGACTGAGAGCTACAACTATGAAGGTCCTCTGCCTCCCCTTGCTGTGCCAGTTCGCTTCGCTTTAGACATGCTAAATGAGATGGAGGAGCAAGTTGGGGTAAATCATCAGTTTTGATAAAATCGTAAAATAAAAAGAAGTACCAAATAATAATAATGAATATTAGAGAATTAAATTGACAGATTACTGCTTTTACTACTACTTTTATTCAGAAAAACAATAATATTAGGAAGGTTTAAATTTCATGGTGGATTGTTCTGTTGCAGTATGAAGACATCGAGGCCAGTAATGGGAATCCTGAGCAAGGAGTGTCTCACCCATGTTCTTGTTGTAGAAAGGTTGACTCCCTTCAGGTCACTGTGCAAGAACTTCAATTACAGGTATTGGTTCAATCATTATTTGTTTATGAGAAAAATGTTAATGAGACTTTAGTCTTACCATATACTATCAGGCTTTCTCAAAAGTTTAAATGGTTGTACCAATAATTTGATTAAACTTTCTGTGCATAATTGCCGTCATTGGAACTCGCACACCTGGGTAAGGAAGTATGATAGGGAAATAATGGAATCGTCAACCTTTTATCTTATAGAAAGTTTTATAAAAGCTGGTCATGTATTATATCAATTTGAATTAAAGTATCTATGACCAATTAAGTGTTTCATTATATTGCAGGTGAAGTCACTTGAGAGACTGGTTGAGAGGTCGCAAAGCACAGCCCCAAGGGTCCAGACCCCGACCAGACCAATCCCAGTACGACAACACCTTTATTTTGCGTGAATTGACACACACATGACATTATTCCCTAATGACCATATGATATCCATTGTTAATTTTAATGGTATTTATTATTTTCGCCGTTAATCGCAATTTCTCGTCTGCTTGCCGCCATCTCGGACGTGTGTAAAAATAGGCGTGCTCAATCCTGATACATCGACTATTGTCGGTATTCTCCGCAATAGAGAGAGAGATGTGTATACTGGATAGCAACGTAAAATCGTATATATGCGGCTAAATTTGCGAACCAATACGCAAGTCATTTGTTGTTCGGTGACGACTCGACAAGCTCAATCAGCCCTCGTTCCCCGGGTGGCTTGAATTTTAACGTTTCTTACTACGCAAGCGCAAAAATTATTATGATTGATTAATTACCCGCAAAGCCCGAAAATAAGCGAAAGGTCGATTAAAAACTGAAATTTGACCATTTTAATCGATGGATCCGTAGTTTTTCAGTACATATCCGTAGTGCGCAGTTTAGCCAAATAATCCGTAGTAACTACAGCGAATCCGTAGAAGTAAACAGGGCTGTATCTATCATGCCTTATCATAAGAGATAAAATTATTTCATGCTGAACACGCAGTAAAACAGTGTTAAATAGATGCGTTCACGTTTCCAGTGTTCTGGTGGTATTCTCAAATCAGCCAATGGACTAAATGAAGTGTATTAATCTATGTCTAGCCACGGGCATTTTTATGAATGGGATTAAAGGTCACCTAAGGTCAAAAGTGACGTGAAACAGCCAACGCCGAAAAAACTGGCATATGAACATAATGGTTTATGTATATAGTGATTAATGGCCCCTTAGTCAGTTCTACTAACTGACACAGGAACAGGTGCATTGAACTTCTTGTGAAATTGAGAGATTCAGCATGTGTTGCCAAAGATTATGGATACCGGTATGTGGTTCCCAAGCCCAACTATCCTTCTTCAGAAGAACTGAGGTTAACGTTATGGTCATGGGTTAATGGGTCAAAGGTTCAGGTCATGGTCAATAGTTTTTGTTTGTTGTTCAATATCTCAAACAATTGTTGACGTAGGCATTTCAAATTGGGTTTATTGTAAGTGTATCCTAACAGGAAAACACCTATAGATGAAGGAGTCACTAGATCAAAGATCATGGTTGAAATTTATATGTTTATCTTTGTACAGCAATATATCAAATAGTTTTTGACATAGGCATTTCGAACTTGATGTACCATATATATTGGGGCTTCAGGGCCTTCACCGACTAGTTCTAGTTTCCTTTCTTAGTGTGGTTGCCTTTTCAGTATTGTTACACATCTTGCATGTACAACCGTGAATATTTTGTATTTTAATTTATGTATTTCAATGATGGTGTGTCTCGTATAGTGGGAGTTAAGGTATAACACCTTATTGTCAAATAGTAGCAATTTGCAAAATGCCCATTTATGATATCCAATTGTATGGTTCCAGATTTGCACTGCGGTATTACTGTATTGAGATCGGAGCCCGTGCAAGCTTTATGTCAAGTCGTGAAAAGCAAGTATTGTAAAAATAACAAAATCATGTGTTCCTCGACCTTAAATTTATAATTCAGCCCAGCGTAAAACATTATCAAACGCGCCATCTGACCCGAATTTTTTTTTAAAGCAACCAATCAAATTAGCAGTAGATGCTACCGGCATCACATGATCATGTGATCTCAAAGAATTGTATTTTAAGCAACCAATCACATTACAGGAATGATTACACCTCTTGGTTTTAAGTTAATGCCGCGGAAAAAAAGAAAATGTCATCAACAAAAGTCCTTGTCTACTGGAATCAGGAAAGGACGTGGTCAATTGTTAGCCAGTCAGCAGTCAGAGGCAATGTCACATAATGATAGGAAATTAGGTGAAATATTTGGGTTTTCTTTATGTAAGAAATATTGACATGTTTATCAATAGTGAGTATAAATGACAGTCAAAAGATTAAATATTTAGATCTGGTGTATGTTTAACAACAAAAAGGGAACAACGCTGTTGACACAAGGCTTAGGCTGTATTTGCATTATTTATTTGTATCACAATGCTGATTAGCGTGTACATACTTGAATAGTGACTTCTCCAGTCCTAGGTTGTAATTCAACCAACCAGCAACAAGCACGTATAGAACACTGACCAGTGGGATTCATAACTGAGTTCCACGGGGCAAATGTTAGAGAGAAATAGTTCAGTTAGGGTTAAGACCTAGAGGTGTACAGATGGAAAAAGATACAATAATGTAGCAATCACAATGTATTTGTATAACTGAAATATTAGTTAAGTCAGACATTAAACTGGATTAGAAACTGATATATGGTGTTGTTGAATATTTTATCCTAAATTATGCAGAGAAACCAACATAAATAGGGAGGGACGGACTTGTCCCATGCGCGACACGAGAAAATGGTAGTTAATGCAAATCTCGTCATCTTGGCAATACGCGTATGATGAGATATCGAATGATAGGCTAAGAGTAATGAACATTGCTAGTAACTATGTGTCGTCCATGAACTATAAACGATTATGTGACACAGGACGAGAAATTAGGTGAAATATTTGGGTTTTCTTTATGTAAGAAACATTGACAAGATTATCAATAGCGAGTATACATGACAGTCAAAAGATTAAATATTTAGATCTGGTGTATGTTTAACAACAAAAAGGGAACGATGCTGTTGACACAAGGCTTGGGCTGTATTTGCATTAGTTATTTGTATCACAATGCTGATTAGCGTGTACATACTTGAATAGTGACTTCTCCAATCCTAGGTTGTAATTCAACCAACCAGCAAAAAGCACGTATAGAACACTGACCAATGGGATTCTTAGTAATCTAGCCAACCAGCTTATTTAGAAGACTGACCAATGGGATTCATAACTGACTTTCTTGGGGCAAATGTTAGAGGGACATAGTTCAGTTAGCATTTAGATTTAGAGGTGCACAGATGGAAAAAGATACAATCATGTAGCAATCAAACGTATATGTACAACTGAAAATATTAGCTATGTCAGACATTAAACTGGATTAGAAACTGATATATGTGTTGTTGAATATTTTATCCTACATT
Organism: Dreissena polymorpha; assembly: GCF_020536995.1. Lineage (NCBI taxonomy): Eukaryota > Metazoa > Mollusca > Bivalvia > Myida > Dreissenidae > Dreissena > Dreissena polymorpha. Next base: position 62,310,087 of record NC_068358.1, on the reverse strand, counting down.
ATGCAGAGAAACCAACATTAATAGAGTGGGACGGACTTGTCCCATACGTGACACGAGAGAATGGTAGTTAATGCAAATCTCGCCATCATGACAATACGTGCATGACGAGATATTGAATGATAGGCTACACACCAGTAATTTAAGAGTAATGAACATTGCTAGTAACTATGTGTCGTCCATGAACTATGAACGATTATGGGACAGCAAGAAGAGGAGGCTCTACCCAAATAGAGGCATAGTGTGGCAAGTTGGTATTCTTGCTTTCAACCTCGTGTAAGAAATTCTCTTTGAGATTTATGAAGACTGAAAACTGCAAGACTTGACTTGGAACGTTTTTTGTTTGGCAAGGCAGTTTAATTTTTTCATGTTTGCTTGAAACCATATTCATGCAGAATTAGATAAGTTTGAGAAAATGATGTGGATTAAAGAAATGAACAACAAAATAGGTTCATTTTAGGGGATAGAAATTATCCCTCAAAAACTTACACAAAAACAACACTGGTGTATCTTAACATTAAAGGGATAAATTTTTATATGCCTCACTTTGGGGCTTGCAATTGCATTCATACAAGTCTCCATTCAGATAAAAACCCCATTAGGAACAGCTGGATCATAGTGGCACCTGACCAATTGTATATATGGTGAACCTGGTAAGAAAACCAACATACAGACTATAACTAATGTTATTAATTGTATTTGATCACCAATTTTAGCATCGTGAGTATGTTACTGTAAGATAATCCCCATCCTGCTAGAATGATATCAATGCTTAGTGTGGAATCATATTTGAATCACTAAAAGGGTAACATGTATGAAATGTATGTGATAACTTTTACTTACAATTATGTATTTTATATCTCTCTATATTTAAATAATGTGTTTAATAATTTATATTGTCACACTGCAAAATATACAGTAAATTTATGAAACAAGAGCTGTGTTTGTGAAACACAATGCCCCCTACTGCACTTTGAAGCAATATATTTGTCCTTTGACCATGAAGGATGACCTTGACCTTTCACCATGCAAAATGTGCAGCTCCATGAGATACACATGCATGCCAAATATCAAGTTGCTATCTTCAATATTGCCCTAAGTTATGACCAAGGTTAAAGTTTTGGGACAGACGCACACACACATACAATGACAGACAGACAGGCCAAAACCAATATACCCCCAATCATTCGATCCAGGGGCATAAAAAGGTATTCAGAGTTTGTATAGTCTCTTTAGAACCCAAAGGTACCAATATCTTATGAAACACAAAGATCTAAGTTCCTTTCTACAAAGTGACTGAGATATTCGTTACTGCAGCAAGCAGAGAAAAATGTCAATTTTAATTTCTTCAAATTAACAAGGACATTTTCTTCTGCAGCGCTTGCATACATGCAGTGTTGTGCCCACAATAATATACAAGATAAGTCAGTAAAAAATTACCGCAAACATGCAAACTATCAAGTGTTAATTTTTCAACACTTTAAAATAAGTTAACCATTTCACATAAAAAGGAACTAACAGATGACAATTTTTGACATTCTTTAGGTAAAGCAATTAAAATCACAGACATCCCTCTTAAGAAAAATATTTATCATTCTAAGAACCCGAAAAAAACATATCAATACAACAAACACAAACCCAGAGTTTTTTACCTGATTGTAATGCCAACCTTTGTCTTTTTTCCCAATAGCAACAAGTATAATTTGTCTCCAAAATTTGCTGAAAATATTCAAAATGGAGAAAAAAACACAAATGACATCTACTGTTTTGCTTTTGAACAAAATGTAGTCTGATACGGTCTCGTACAGGTTTTAGACTATACCTTGGATAATATTCAGATTATTCATGTGCTGATATTCATAAATTTGAAACATTAATTGTAAAAGATTCCTATGCAAAAACCTGGCCAAACAAAAACTATTGATAATTCAGGGCCATGAAAACTAGAGAAATAAGTTTGTAAAGACTGTGTGAGCTCATTATAACAATATAGAAAAGAAAACAGATACCGTAGATGAAAGAAGATAGCCTGGAATATAGCGAAATTTTGTCAGAGAATTCTTCATCAAGATGCCCAACATGATAGAACCCAGATTGTGTAGAGGACCTTTTGAGTAACGTCTCCCAAGCTGCCCAGTTTGCGAAAATGATGATGCATGTAGCAAAGAAGGACATTGAGAGGATGATGAGAGTTTAGGATGAAGAAAATATTATGCTGAAAGTTGGAGCAGATGTTGCTGGAAAAGTGGGGACGTTCTTTGTTGGTGTTTGAACATGCGATAATTGATTTTTTTACTGTTACTAAGTATGGTGAAAAAGAAAATGTTTGTTTATAAGGTTTTTGTCTATTTTTTTAGATTATATATGCCCTAAGCGCTAGGTTCAATAAATGGTTCAAGTGTCAATAAATACCAAAACAATGATAACCAATTTGGGGCCAAATATGAGGATGTTTTCATGTAAAGCGTGTTCAGGAAATTAAGGTCTCGTAGAACTGAATAATACAAACTAGAGCTTTGTCACAGACGTGACGAATACCCCCACATGAAGAGCCGATGAAAAGTATTTGCAATGGGGAACACCATGCTGAATATGTAAAACACACTACGTTACCTAGTTTTTGGCCCGACATGGCCCATGTTCGAACATGGCCTAGAGATCATCTAGATAAAACTTCTGACAGGTTTGGTGAAGAGCGGATGATAAGAACTTGAAATTGAGAGCGGACATCATACTGAATGTGTAAAACGCATTAAGTGACCCGGTGACCTAGTTTTGGGCCCTACATGGCCCATGTTCGAACATCTCCTAGAGATCATCTATATAAAACTTCTGACCAAGTTTGGTGAAGATCGGAAGTAAACTACTTCAATTAGAGAGCGGACACCATGCTCAATGTTTCAAACCCACAAAGTGACCCTGTGACCTAGTTTTTAACCCAGCAAGGCCCATGTTCGAACTTGGCCTTAAGATTATTTAGAAACAACTTCTGACCAAGTTTGGAGATCGGATGAAAACTACTTGAATTAGAGAGCGGACACCATGCTGAATGTTAAAAAAAAACACTAAGAGACCCTGTGACCTAGATTTTGGCCTGGCATGGCCCATGCTCAAACTTGGCCTAGAGATCATCTAGATAAAACTTCTTACCAAATTTGGTGAAGATTGAATGAAAACTACTTCAATTAGAGAGCAGACACGGTGCTAAATCCTTGAAATGCACTAAGTGACCCCATGACCTAGTTTTTGACCCAGCATCACCCATATTCGAACTTGACCTAGGTATTGTTTAGATACAACTTTTGACCAAGTTTGGTGAAGATTGGATGATAACTAATTGAACAATCAAATTCGTTGAATTGATATCCCCCGCCAATATGCTTCTGGACACAAAAGTGTTATATTTGACACTCAAAAAAGCACTTTTTTCAAGATACAAAGGGCCATAACTCCGTTATTAACGATGGTGTACAATGCCATTTTGCGTGCATCATCCTCATATCCATATATCGTCACCTTAGCGCAAAACAGTGATAAGTGACATTTTTTTCAAAAATGACTTTTTTTGCATAAAATGATCTAAAATTGGGGCTGTAACGATATTCAAATATTCGAATTACTCGAATAAGGCTGTGGACGAATCGTATTCGTTATTCGCTACCTCCCAAACCGAATATTTGACGAATACAAACAACGTGGTTTCGAGTTTGAAAGTATAATCATCTTTTCTTATACCATACAAATGAAGGTTCATACAATTATAATTAAACCCCTATATTAAAATGTTCTTCTCCTTATTCTGGCATTTTTCATCATGTTTACCCCACCCACTTTGTTACACAGTGAGATTATCAACAAAAATGGCGGGCACTGGTTGAGTATTAACGACATTGGATTGAAAAATCTTTCAATGGTTTTTAATGTTTATTAAGGTAAATACGAGTGATTTGATGCTCAAACATACACACAAAGGATTAGCAGATGGAATTTCTTTTTTGTTTATCTTTACGACAATGATTGTTTTTATTCAATATATCAAATGAGCATATGTCAGAGAGGTGACATCGAAATATCATCTACATCACCTATCTGGCATACAGAGCTCCAGATAAGGGCCGTACAGCCGTAATTACGGCTTTTTCATGAAGGTTTACGCATTTATTTTCATAAACTGGACGTACAATTACGACTTTAATATCCCTTTTACGCATTTACGAAAAAAATCTGGCCGTACCAATACGTCCGCGTCCGCGCGTCGTGATTTGTTGGTCTCTAACATAACGGCGCTTTTCATCAATTTAAAATTACCAAAAAAGTGTAGACTGGGTTCAGGTATTATTGTCTATTCTGTTGTGTGATTTCCGGTAACTCGCTCACCCGTCAAAAACAATATGTCTGCGCACAGGGAAGGCCAGGTAAACCGAAAGCGGTTAAAACAAACACACTTTGTTGTCATATAATGACCACATAAGGTCGTCAAACCATCCTGACATTCAATCTCTTACCCAAAAATACATTGTCGCCCCGATATTAAACGATTTGATTGCATCGGTGGCCAAATACATTAGAAAACACGATGGGAAACGGATGATACAGTGACATAAGTGTTCATTTACTTAGGCTTAGCTTACTAGTTGGCTTGTGTTTTCTTGTCAAGAAAAATAAAGAAATAGTATTTAGTCATGAGTTTTAATGTGTAGTTTTATTTTCATCATACATGTTCTTCAGAATGGAAACCCTAATACATGTGTAAAGTGACTGTTTAAGAAGCTAAATATATTTATTATAATTGCTGCAAATGTTTCTTTAAAGTCAGTTATACATCCTTCAATATCAAAGAACACGGGTAGTACAGTACTACCTGTATTTTTGGATATGGTAGTACATGTACTAATTGATTTTTTAGAGTTACTCCTTTTCTTTCTGTCAGTGGCAGTTCCGTTACTAATTTCACAAATCCTTATCTGGAGCTCTGGGCATATGCTCATTAAAAAAATGTGAATGGGTACTTTCACTTATGTGTCAACTGTTGACTCTTAATTGTTCTACTCAAGGATTTTATTGGTACTAGCAGGGAATAATCTAGAATTTACTATCTATGGGTCCCTGAACTCGCAGATTTTAGACCAACGAGTCCCAGGCCAAAATTAATGAGTCCACCTTGAAAAAGAATGGGTCCCAAAATTTTGCAAGATATAGTCCACATCCGTATTGTTGCGGTATTCCTATTCCCGCGATATTGCGATTGCGCCCCCTTCGTGTTGTTTACCTGTCAGAGTTGGTGACCCAATTTCTTTCGACGTCAGAAAACTGTATTTTCAGTGATCATGAGTGATCTTTTGGTAAGTTGTGATTGTTATCCAACTGAAATACATTTTTTCCACCAAATTAAACACTATTTCTATTTATTTATTCAGTATTTAAACTTTTTTCAACTTATTTACGCATCGTCTGCTCGCTCTTTTCTGATGTCATAATGTAACCCTAGACTGTAGGTCAGGTCCTGTCCGTCTCTTCAATGATGAAGAAGAACTGCCTGTTGATCACATAATACACTTGGACAACATTGGATACGGCTACACAATAAGCAGCATACAATATATGGCTGCTGATTATGCTCGGTCACTTGGGAAATCGGTGAAAGCGAGGGAAGGTCTCAGCCAAAATTGATTTTATGCATTTTTGGGAAGATGGGAACAACTGAAAGTTGTGGCTCCACAAAAGCTTGGAATGGCCCGTGCAAAGGCGGCATCCAAAGAAAGCATAGGCAGTTACTTTAAAGAACTTGAAAAAATTCTGAATGAAAACAATTTGCCTAATGCACCGGAACGAATTTTTAATGTTGACGAGTCAGGCTTATCAACAGAACACAGTCCTCCCAAGATTGTTTGTGCTAAAGACACAGTCGCACAGGCCATAAAATCCCCAAGGACGAAGAATATTACTATCATCGGGTCAGCAAACGCCGTAGGGAAACATGTACCACCTTTCTACATCTTCCCAGGAAAAAGGTGGTCAGATGATCTTTTAGATGGTGTGTTGCCAGGCTCTTCCGGTGGCATGTCAGATAGTGGTTGGATAAACAGAGGCCTTTTTGAGCTTTATCTGTCTGAGCAATTTTCAAAACATGTGAAGCTCGACAAAACTGACCCTCCTACTATGATCTTATATGACGGGCACACATCGCATTTGTCTTTAACTCTGACAGAATGGGCAAAAGAAAATAATGTTGTTTTGTTTGTTTTACCACCTCATTCAAGCCATCTGACACAGACCCTTGACGTTGGTGTTTTTGGACCACTCAAAAAATACTACTCTCATGAATGCCATTCATATATGTATAGTAACCCAGGAGTGAGTGTTACAAGATAAATTATGGTATCCGTTAAAGCATACGCGAATCACGATAAGTACGAACCATCTTGTGTACGAGTTAAGAGTGTAGCAATGAACGCTGAGTTTAACTGAATGAGGCTTGAAGACTCCAACAAGTCTTTTGATTGGCTCTAGTCGAGCCGCTGCTGTATAATACGAACCAATTAGAATCGATCTTTTAAATAGAATGTGTTATAATATTTTCTAGAGTCTCAGGATGAAAACCTGCTTTAACTTTGTGTAACTTAGTCATAAACAAGGGCTGTTTGTAAAACATGCATGCCCCCTATATGGGCTGTCCATTGTAGTGGCAGCCATTGTGTGAATACTATTTTTGTCACTGTGACCTTGACCTTTGACCTAGTGACCTGAAAATCAATAGGGGTCATCTGCGAGTCATGATCAATGTACCTATGAAGTGTCATGATCCTAGGCAAAAGCGTTCTTGAGTTATCATCCAAACATCAATTTACTATTTCGGGTCACCGTGACCTTGACCTTTGACCTTGTGACCTCAAAATCAATAGGGGTCATCTGCGAGTCATGATCAATCTACCTATGAAATTTCATGATCCTAGGCGTATGCGTTCTTGAGTTATCATCCAAAAACCATTTTACTATTTCGGGTCAATGTGACCTTGACCTTTGACCTAGTGACCTCAAAATCAATAGGGGGCATCTGCCAGTCATTATCAATCTACCCATGAAGTTTCATGATCCTAGGCGTATGCGTTCTTGAGTTATCATCCGGAAACCATTTTACTATTTCGGGTCACCATGACCTTGACCTTTGACCTAGTGACCTCAAAATCAATAGGGGTCATCTGCAAGTCATGATCAATGTACCTATGAAGTTTCATGATCCTAGCCCCAAGCATTCTTGAGTTATCATCCGGAAACCACCTGGTGGACGGACCGACCGACCGACCGACATGTGCAAAGCAATATACCCCCTCTTCTTCGAAGGGGGGCGAAACGAGTCGATGCCACGTCAGTCGTTGAAGCCGTGTCAGTATGCAGCGGCAAGTCGCATTTCGCCGCGAAACTTCGCATCTGTCCGCCGAGGCATGCGGCGATCCGCGACATGATGCCGAGTCGATGAGCATCATGAAATAAAAAATCTTTTAAAAATTATTAGTTACATGTAGTTAACAAATTTGAAAGAACAATTATAATAATAATTAAAATCATAATAAATTTATTGTGGGCGGATTGTAATAGCATATACATGTAAGCATAGTTAATGTGTCTGGCCAATTAAGTTTGTTTACCGCCCGTAGTGTATGTATTTCACACATAAAACAAGGTCACGTAATTATGTTTTCGCACATACAAGTGGTAAAGGCTCCAGCATATGGTGGATTTATAAATTAATTGCATGTTGATTTTGCTATTATATTTAAGCTGAGAAAATTAGCAGTTTGAAGCCACATCAATAATCAAGACGCTGACGACGTATTTGTTGTTTTGTTAATTATCAGCTTATTATAACTATTGTTTGAATATGCGTATACAAACACGTTTTATTTTGTTCATATTATACAGTTAATATCGCTACTCATAACCCAATAATCCCGTATATTCTAGTTTTAGAGCAAATGCTGGTAAATATTTACGATACACAAACATTCTCGATATATCCTTAAGTATCAAATACATTTTGGCATTTGTTACTATTTATAGATTTGATGAAATAACGGAAATAACGTCTAATTGGGGCGTTTTTTTTTTTCACTGAACACGCGATTTACGCCTGACGTGATGTTCATGTATTTATACAACACAAAATACACCCAAACTTTTCAAACGACGTTCTACATGTCTGCATAATTTTTGCGCGCTTTTTATGAAACAAAGGATATTTTAGAACTGTTTATTTGACGCTAGAATTTGTCAAAGGTCGCGTTAGCATTAAAATTCGGAAGTGTGTTTCGGATTACAAATTTTATAATGATAATCGACTGAAAAATTAACAGTTGCGCGTTATTAATTCTACGCTACAAATACATGAATGTACATGTAGCTGGACATCTTTTCACTCGATCCGCCGCGTACGTATGCGGCGGATTTACTCCACAAAAGTACGCGAGGTTAATACAGACTTGGCGTCGTTGCGCGGATCGATGCCGAGTGCCACGGCGATACGCCGCGTGAACACACGATTCGGCCGCAGCATACTAATAATCTGGCCGTGGCGTAGCAGCCGATTATGTTTGTGCCGCGTTGGTTGTACTGTATAATGTTCTCAATAATGAATGATGTGTTATTATGATTTTAAACAATAAAATATATTTTTCATGATAATAAATGATTGAAATGTTGAATGTTTTGTTTTATATGCTTATTAGTATCCCAAAATAGAGCTTTGTCACAGACCCCCCACATGCCGCATTGACACAGAATATTTTGCATGTTGTCTTCACCAAAAACAGCGGACACCATCAGGCCTTTTTCTGTCTATTTTGGGAAAAAGTACCTAGCAAAATTGGGATTTTTCGAGTCGTGAAATCTTCCAAATTGGAAAGAATTTGCATCGACAAAAGCATTATTTGGGAAATTATTTTTTATGATTTTTTTCTCATTAAATCTAATGTTTTCATGCATAGGTATTGCCCAAAAATGCTAAGAAACGTATTAAACTGTTGTTTTTTTACCATGCAACAGTCATTTACGATTGTCCACTGCTAACGTTAGTGTGTGTTTGATAAAAAAACAGGCTTGTTTATGCTTGAAGTTCAAATAAACAAGATATGTTTGTGAAACACAATGTCCCCCTATATGACGTTTGACCTTGTAGGATGACCTTGACCTTGACCCTTTACCACTCAAAATGTGCAGCTCTATGAGATACACATGCATTTCAAATATAAAATTGCTAGCTTCAATATTGCAGAAGTGACATTACATGAGCAATTTTGACCCATATATTTGACCTTGAAGGATGACCTTGACCTTTCACCACTCAAAATGTGCAGCTCCATGAGATACACATGCATGCCAAATATCAAGTTGCTATCTTCAATATTGCAAAAGTATTCATAAAATTAGCGATTTGGGCCACATATATTTGACCTCTGACCTTGAAGGATGACCTTGACCTTGACCTTTCACCACTCAAAATGTGCAGCTCCATGAGATACACATGCATGCCAAATATCAAGTTGCTATCTTCAATATTGCAAAAGTACTCATAAAATGAGCGATTTTGGCCACATATATTTGACATCTGACCTTGAAGGATGACCTTGACCTTGACCTTTCACCACTCAAATTGTGTAGCTCCATGAGATACACATGCATGCCAAATATCAAGTTGCCATCTTGAATATTAAAATACTGCAAAAGTGTACATTAAATGAGCAATTTTGACCCATATATTTGACCTTTGACCTTGAAGAATGACCTTGACCTTGACCTTTCACCACTCAAAATGTGCAGCTCCATGAGATACATATGCATGCCAAATATCAAGTTCCTATCTTCAATATTGCAAAAGTTATTGCAAAATGTTAAAGTTGGCGCAAACCAACCAACCAACCAACCAACCAACAGACCAACAGACCAACCAACAGACAGGGCAAAAACAATATGTCCCCACTACTATAGTGGGGGACATAAAAACATAGCTCGATAAGTCATTAAGGATTTTTTTATGAATATTCAGTTTGTGTGTGAATTTTGAGTCAATTTCTTGTATTTTACTTTGATAGTTCTTCGAATAATGCGATTTCCGTAATTGTTTACCCAAAGTTATTCTTTCGAACCACAGTAACGTTGAAAGTGAAACCAGTCCAAATTTATTTACCTCAGACCATCGATATATTCTCAACCAATTTACAATAATTAATGCCTACACATGGTTATCACTTGTTGTATACATACGTGATAATTCTGAATAATCCAGCACTTAAATATTTAAAGCTAATTCTGACCAAAACAGACAGTAAATGTGTCTTAAGAAATGCATTGACACAAGCGGCCACCATTTTGTCTGCAGTGTCAAGATCGCAAAATTGCATTATGGAACACTCAATATGATGATGCTCTACGCAGAATTCCCATTGGCACACTAAAACACGGAGCCCGATTATTTAAAGGGGCCTTTTCACTGTTTGGTATATTGACAAAATCGAAAAATGTTGTTTCATATTGGCAAATTTTGGTTTTAGTCATATTTGTGAGAAAACCGTAATACTGAACATGTACCATGCTCTAAAATAGCCTTTATATGCATCTTATAACAATTTAAAAACCCCAAAATTATTAAGTGTTGCAACGCAAAGCGATTAAATAATTTGGAGAGTTCTGTTGTTGTCGTTGTATTTTGCGAAACTACCAGGATCGCTTATATGAAGTATAAAATACTTCACTTACCGGTATTGTTAAAAAAAGGATGGCCGAGTGGTCTAATGCGGAGACTTTTTGCTCCAGGACTCCAGGGGTCAGTGGTTCGAGTCCTGCTGAGGGTCACCTATTTTTTTCATTTTTAAAATTTTATTCTTGATTTTTTACTGGAGCTTTTTAGATCCAATGTTTACATTGATCGATATAAAGCAATAAATGACAAACTAAAAAATATGCAAAATCTGTGAAAAGGCCCCTTTAAAACAAGGTACCTACCGGGAAAGGCTTTTTTCGGCTTCGATTATTTCGGTCGGAAATTGGGATTTCTTTTTTTGATAATTGGGTAAAAACATCCATATTTGGCATTGGGAACGGCCCCCTTCTCAAAAAAGTGTGTGAAATGTACGTTTTACGTACGTTTTGCGTGCGTTAAACGTGGCGGTATTGGCACTGCGTTTTTTGTGCGCTTTTTCTTACCGAGTGAGTTTTTAACAAAAACAAACAAACAAGAAAATGTGCGCTTTTTGTGGATAAATGTGCGCTTTATGTGCGTTAAACGTGTGCTTTTTATAAGTGTGTTCAATGTGCGCTTTTATGTGCGTTAAATGTGCGTTAAACGTGCGCTTTTTATATAAGTGCGTTTTTGACTACCATTTATGTGTGTAAAATGCGCGCTTTTAAGTGCGTTAAATGTGCGCTTTTTGTGAGTTAAATGTGCGCTTTTTGTGAGTTAAATGTGCGCTTTTTTTTTTTTTAAAGCGCACATTTAACTCACAAAAAGCGCAGTTATAACCCACATAAAAGCGCACATGTGTGTTAAAGTGCGCTTTTATGTGCGTTAAATGTGCGTTAAACGTGCGCTTTTTATATAAGTGCGTTTTTGACTACCATTTATGTGTGTAAAATGTGCGCTTTTAAGTGCGTTAAATGTGCGCTTTTTGTGAGTTAAATGTGCGCTTTTGTGAGTTAAATGTGCGCTTTTTTATTTAAAAAGCGCACATTTAACTCACGAAAAGCGCAGTTATAACCCACATAAAAGTGCACATGTGTGTTAAATGTGCGCTTTTATGTGCGTTAAATTTGCGCTTTTTAAATAAAAAAGCGCACATTTAACTCACAAAAAGCGCACATTTAACGCACGTTAAGCGCAGTTATAACCCACACAAAACGCACAATTAATGCACATGAATGGCAGCAAAAAACGCACTCACAAAAAGCATACATGTGCGTTAAAGGTGCATCTTTTGCCTAAAAAGTTGATTCAATTATATGCTGTTAAAAGTTTTTTTAAATTCAGATATGCAATAAAAACCAATAATTATATGAACATATATATTTGTGTATTTTAATAATTACAAGATAATTCAATTTTATACTTTAATGTACACCAACATTTTTAACATACATGAGTAATTAAATATCAATGGCAATTTGATGAAATAAATATAAACATAATTTGATTATAAATAAACAAAAAATAATAGCATACTATAATAACATGTACAGTATATACACACGAACAGCTATATACATAAGAAAGATGCATATCAATCAAGGCCTTTCAGCATTTCTTTGAGGCAGCGGAGTGCAGCTCTCATCTTTCTCTCCAAGTCTGCCACCAGCCGGTCAAACTTCTTTGCAACTATTATACTGTCATGGCCTTTGCGCGATGCGTCTCGTGCATGATCTCATTTGATCAGGTCCTGAAAGATATTGTATAATGTAAGTGTTGAATATTGCTGTTATGGTAATCTTGTTGCTATAAAAATTATAAATTTAAATCAAAACTAGTTTGTTTGCTTGTTGTTTTTGGTTGTTTATTTTGCAATTTTAAACCCCTGATCACATGTGACTTAACGCTTTTCATAAATAAATACGTTTGATAGAAAATACTGTTCGAAAATGTACCAAGATACATGGTCTCATTTTGCTGTGTGGACTGGTCGGAAGTGTGACACCTTTAAAATGCAATAACCAGTACCCTGTATAGTTTTACCTCTAAACAAATCCAGCTTTTCTTGGTCAAGGAGAGGGCGCGGTTTTCCCACTCCTGTTCTCCTCATGTCGGCCAGCTTGTGCAGGGTAAAACCTGGTATTCAAGTCCATACATCAGGTAGTCTCTCTTTTGCTCCTTTTTTTGGCAGGGGATGCGATGATGCACATTTTTTCCATGGGGTTTAACCTTTTAATTTAAAAGTTCTCATTTAATATGGGGGAAAAATCTGTTCATTAATGACCAAAAATAGGTATAAATAACTTTAAGATGACAATAACCATAAAATACAGCCATAATAATTCAAATGGTGTTGTTTTTCTTTAAAATTGCATTACATTTACTCATCCATTTACATTTCCCAGTGACAATACATAAATATGATAATGATCATAATTAATTCAATAAACTAAATAAAAAAGGGATGCAGAATTGAAAATACGAACCTGTTACAACAGACTGTTCTTCAGTATTCCAAAAATACAGGCAGTTGTTGAACTAGACCATATCACTTTATATGTCTTTAACCACCCACTTTTAATCTCCTTTATTGTTGATTTACACATTGTAGTAAATACACATTATTTTCGTATAGCCTTCAGCTTCACATGTATAAATTAGCATATCGTTCTTGCGACTTGCTCTTTACAGAACCGGTTTAACCGATTGAAAATCATTTAATTGAGCGAACCCTATGACGTCAACAACCACATTTCTCATAATCGTTTTAGCACTCGAAGAGACAACATCGTGCACGTTAATTCTATTCTTCTTTTGGACCACGTGTTCGGTTGGTAAGTCTTACTTGGTGATTTTTATTTTATATTGAGTGCGCTTTAGGACGCTGTCCAGAGCTTTGGTTTTGGGAATTGAAATGACCAGCACTCGTGGGGACGATGTCCTCAGACTATCCGACTCGTCGGATACTGAATTTTCTGGTTTCGACATTGTCGATACGCCATACGTTGCTCAAACAATTGATGTTTGTACAGACGATGTCTGTACCGAAAAACGACATAAAAGTCCGGTGAAAGGGAAAAAGATTGTAAAATCCTCTAAAAAATCCAAACCTGAAAGTAAAAAGAAACCTAAACCGGATTCGCAAAAGCCTTCATGTTCGAAAAGTAAAAAACAAACTATGGACTTAAATAATTTGTCTTCTGAAGACCTTTTGGTATTGAAACAAAAGCTTGGTTTAGTTGCCGAGCAATCTGACAGAAGACCATTTTATGACAGACCCAATATTCACGTCTCAATTGATAGAGATGACATTTCGGACAATGAACATATTTCGGATAATGAACACATTTCGGACAATGAACATGGCTCTAGTGTGGCAAGGAAAATGTGTAATGAACTTTTTTCCAATAGTGATTCTGACGAGGAATGGTCGCCTCCCAAAACCAAAGCAATGGAGAAGGGTCAACATATTGCTGATTCCCTTGCTAATATGATTAATTTAGCTTGTAGTACACCTTGTGACATTGAGGGAATTGTTTCTAAATATAAAATTCCTGGGAACCTTGACAAAGCCTGCCCTCCTATTGTTAATGCCGAGGTGTGGCGTATAATGGATAGAAAAGGCCATGCCTCAGATAAGGGGCTGCAAGATGTGCAGGCAATTTTGACTGCTGCTATGGTTCCCATTATCAAGCTGGCAGAAACAGTTAAAAAGTCAAATGTTAAAGTTCAATGCAAGGAATATATTGCAGATGCCCTTACTCTAATGGGTCAAGTGCAATACAATATTTCTGTTAAACGCAGATATGGTATTAGGCCACACCTGAATAAAAAGTATGGATCACTATGCAATGTTAGTATGCCAATCACTACCAAGTTGTTTGGAGATGATGTTACAAAAGACCTGAAAGCCTGTGACTCAATGTTTAATATAGGATCAGGAAAACCATGGTGGAAGTCAAAGACTCTACGTCCAACTCACAGGCCATACAGAGGCAGTTCCAATTATTCAAATTATGGTGGCGCTGGTGTAGGCCGTTTCCAACCATACCCACAGAGAGGCGGGCGACCTTTTCGAAGGGGTCTCTCAGGTGGCAGTTTTCGAGGACGAGGTGGATACGGCCAATCCCCAAGTGGAAAATAGATCGATGGTAGGTAAGACACAGTTCTTTATTGATTCATGGAGAAGATTAACCTCAGATAAATGGGTTTTAGATACTGTCAGTGGTTACAGGATTGTTTTTGATAAACAACCTATTCAAAAAAGAGTGCCTTTGGAAATTCCCTTTATAAGTGAACAGCGTAAGATTGTGGAGGAAGAAATTAAGACCTTGATAGAAATAGGTGCCATTGTTGAAACTATACACGAACCAAATGAGTTTATTTCAACACTGTTTATTGTTCCAAAACCGAACGGGAAATATCGACCTGTTATAAATTTAAAGTTTTTAAATGAGTTTGTTCAATACAATCATTTTAAACAAGAAACCTTTAAGGTGGTTCTTGATTTATTGCAAAAAGATGATTTTTTGACTTCTGTTGATATGGAGCAAGCTTATTTTCATATACCAATACATGCGGAAAGTCAAAAGTTTTTGAAATTTTATTGGAATGGCCATTTATATAAATTTGTGTGTTTGTGTTTTGGTTTAGCATCGGCACCATATGTGTTTACTAAAGTGTTGAAACCAGTCTTTTCATATTTTCGTCAGATTGGGATACGCTGTTCGTACTATATTGATGACTCTTTAACAATGAATAAAGACAAAGAGATTTGCAAAAACAATACTGATACAGTTGTCCATATTCTTACATCACTGGGATTTTCTATCAATGACAAGAAATCTGTTTTAGTTCCCACACAAAGAATAGTGTTTTTTGGGTTTGTAATTGACACTGTACTTTTCAGAGTATTTTTAACAGAAGAAAAGTTGGAGAAAATACGTAAACAAGCTGAAAAGTTGTTAAAAACAAAATTAGTTGTTGTAAGACATTTAGCGTCTTTTATTGGGTTGTTAGTTAATGCATTTAATGCAGTGTTAGAAGCGCCTTTACATTATAGATCTTTAGAAAGAGACAAGCTTACTGGCTTGTGTTCAGACTCAAACTTTGACAATAGTATTCAGTTGTCAATATCATCCAGAAATGACATTATCTGGTGGCTTAACAATGTGCGAGACAAAAATGGTAAAAGCATAAAACCAAAACTCATTTCTTGTCATTGCAAGACTGATGCTTCTCTTCAAGGATGGGGTGGTGTGAATACCCAAAATAATAAATATGCTAATGGCAGATGGACGACAAATGAAATGCAATTATCCATAAATATTTTGGAACTGATGGCAATTTTTAATGTCTTGCAATCCCTTTATTCAGACTATTGTAATGAACATGTTGAAATCCATTCAGATAATGTAACCGCCATCAAGTATATTAATGATATGGGTGGAATGACATGCAGTGTTATGGACTCTATAGCCAGGGATGTATGGTATTGGTGTATTAAAAGGGACATATTTATTACAGCCGTTCATATACCAGGTGTCAAAAATGTTGAAGCTGATTTTTATTCCAGACATTTTTCTGATTCATCAGAATGGATGTTAAAGAAACAGGTTTTTGAAAGAATTTGCTGTCAGTTTTTTACACCGTTGATTGATCTATTTGCATCAAGGTTAAACAAGCAAACCGAGCTATTTGTGCCATGGTTTCAAGAGCCAGGTGCAATATTTGCTAATGCTTTTCATATGTCATGGCATGATACTAAACCATATATTTTTCCACCGTTTTCATTAGTAGGGAAGGTAATCTGCAAAATTAAAGAAGATGCTGTGGACAGAGCAATTGTTATATTTCCTTTATGGCGGACACAACCTTGGTTTCCTTGTTTAATGGAAATTATTTCTGATTTTCCTGTCAGACTTCCAAGACATCGAGACATCCTGACATTACCACACAATGGACAAGTTCACCCGTTGTCAAAGAGACTCGACTTGGTCGCGGCAGTTGTATCGGGGAGGCCCTCCGTTGTAGAGGACTTTCATCAGAGACTACAACCATCATCTTGGCTGCCTGGAGAAGAGGAACTCTCAAACAGTATGATTCTGCATGGCGGAAGTGGATGTCTTGGTGTATGTGCAGGGAAACTTCTCCCTTTAACTCATCTGAAGAAACTGTACTTCAATACTTGGAGCATTTAAGGTCTATTAACAAGTCATACTCTGTGTTGAACACTCATAAATCAATGTTAATGCAAACATTACCCTTTTTTGGAAATAAGTGGTGTAAAGACTGTTTTTTAATTCAGAAATTTATGAAGGGAGTTTTTCATTCTCGTCCTCCAGTACCTAGATACCAGTTTGTGTGGGATGTTACTCTTGTATTGAATTTTTTAAAGTCTTTGAATCCATTGTGTAATTTATCATTAAAAATGTTAACATTTAAAGTGGTTGCACTTTTGGCATTAGGAAATGCACCTAGAGCTCAAACTTTGATTTCTATGGATTTGTCTTGTATGAAAAAAGAAGGGGCTGTGCTTATTTGTGTGTTTCCTAATTTATTGAAAACTACCAAGTTAGGTAGACCTTATGTTATGAAGATTGAACATTTTAAGGATGAAAAATTATGCATTTTGCATTCTTTGTTGTTTTATATTAGAGTTACGAAACCACTTAGGAAATCTTCAAAATTGTTCATTTCTTATGTGACTTATAAAGCAGTTACATCTAGTACTATTGCTAGATGGCTAAAGAGTGTGTTGGACCTTTCAGGTATAAACACTGATTATTTTAAAGCACATTCATTTCGAAGTGCATCTACATCAGCTGCATATGCAAAAGGTTGTAGACTTAAAGACATCTTAAGTACAGCTGATTGGACATCAGATAAGAATTTTAAAAAGTTCTATTTGAGGGAGTCTGTTGATTCAAAAAGTTTTGTAAACAGCGTGTTTTCAAAGTAACGTTTAATTAAATATTAGGACGGGATTTTTCTCTGTTTATGAATACTTCATCATTATGACATTATTACAGTAATGTCAATAATTGTGGTTGTTAGGCTACATATGTTCATTTTCTTATTGAATTTGTTGATATTTACATGTATCCTACAAATTTGATATTCAATGAGATTTGGGAAAATAAATGTATTTTTCTTGCATATGGTATTGCTCAGTGTTGGTTTTGATTTGTTCTTTTTTAAACTGAGTATATGTTCTAATTGTTATTTATGCAGGCGTTTTTTTCTTTAAAGATGCTAATTTATACATGTGAAGCTGAAGGCTATACGAAAATAATGTCCCCTCATCCAAGCTTTAGTGAGGGATGAAGGGGCATTATTGGAGTATAGCCGGAGGCTGAGCATGTATAAACCCAACCCTTTTACATATTTAATGAAGATTGTTTTTTAATCCCATATGTATTGGATTCCCTCCCATGATACGGGTATTCACAAAAAACGCCTAGCTTTAAACTTATGAGAAATGTGGTTGTTGACGTCATAGGGTTCGCTCAATTAAATGATTTTCAATCGGTTAAACCGGTTCTGTAAAGAGCGAGTCGCTAGAACGATATGCTAATTTATACATGCTCAGCCTCCGGCTATACTCCAATAATGCCCCTTCATCCCTCACTAAAGCTTGGATGAGGGGACATTTTTTTCATCACACAATACTTCATGCTGAAAGTATTTCAAGTCATTTTACACTAGAATAATAAGTCTTAATTCTAGCTTAGTCAGTTGCTGATGCTGCTTGTTTTCAAAAAATAACTTCCTATCTGTGGTTCTCAAATAGATGGTGCCTGAACAAATCAAAAGTATATCAACACCCCTTAGTTAGGCTTAGATGGAGGACTGATAGGGACTGGCTATTCTCTTATCTGATACCATGCTGTGTCTAAGCCAAAAATTGCATAATTTGAGAAATACTGATAAGGCAGTCATTTCAACACCAAAATATTTATTGAATAATACACAGCACCCTTAACACATTATATTTAATTGTAAATATTTAAATATAACATGCTGAATGGTTTTAGCAAATAATATTAATAGTATAAATATTATTTTAATTGCCTTTTAAAATGTATGTTTATGGTCAATGTGGTAGACATTAATTGTATTAGGGTATAAATATCAGTATAAGAAAGTTCAAATACTTATTTATGTTGAGGAAATATAATTGATACTATCAAGCCCACATAATACTTTTGACACTTTCAATATTTTTAATTAGTTATGCACAGTCTGATTTAGGTGGAAATTTTTGGAAATGTTTGAGATTAAAACGTAAGCAATAGGTATGCATTGAAATTGTATGATAAAGTATGTAAACATTAAACAGGTTAATATGGACAACCAGTAATTATTCAAACTGCCCCTTATTTTATTACAGGTTACTGAGATATATGTCTATGTTTAATCATTTGATGTAAATAAATTGTTAGAGCCTGCAACAATTTTGTTTCTTGTTCAATTTCTGTACAACATTTGCTAAACGGTTGTTAAAGACGCACTTTTTAAGAAGTGTGTTAAACATGTGTCTTTTTAGATACATCCTTTTAAAACAGATCATATGATAAAAACGCACTTATGAAATAAAAGACTAACTTATGCTTAAAAAAGACGCACATCAAAATAGAAAAACGCACTTTTGTGAGAAAAAACCCACATCTGTAAACCCTTAAAACACACTTCTTAGATAAAAGACGCACTTCCTAAATAAAAGACGCACTTCTTAGATAAAAAACACACATTTTGCTCACATCTACACTCAAAAGCGCACTTACAGATAAAGAAAACACACAAAAAACTCACTTCCTAAATAAAAGACGCACTTCTTAGATAAAAAACACACATTTTGCTCACATCTACTCTCAAAAGCGCACTTACAAATGAAGAAAACACACAAAAAACGCACTTTTTCACTAAAATAACGCACTTTAATAGAGAAAACGCACAAAAAGCGCACTTAAATGCACTTTTGAACACTGAAAACGCACATATTAACAAAAAACACACAATTAACGCAATTTTAAGTGCGCTAAATGTGTGTTTTGGTAAAAAGTGCGTTTTTATTTGACAAGGGGGACCCGTGAGATAGGCAGAAAAAGGCCTGTTATGTTTATATTTATGTTAATACTGTGTAAAATGCCCTCTATACAGTCATGTATTATCAAATTCATAGTCAAACAAGATGCATTTGTGAAACACAATGTCCCCCTATATGATGTTTGACCTTGAAGGATGACCTTGACCTTGAAGGATGACCTTGACCTTGATCTTTCACCACTCAAAATGTGCAGCTCCATGAGATGCACATGCATGCCAAATATCAAGTTGCTATCTTCAATATTGCAAAAGTATTTATAAAATAAGCGATTTGGGCCACATATATTTGACCTCTGACCTTGAAGGATGACCTTGACCTTGACCTTTCACCACTCAAAATGTGCAGCTCCATGATATACACATGCATGCCAAATATCAAGTTGCTATCTTCAATATTGCAAGTTTTTCATAAAATGAGCGATTTTGGCCACATATTTGACCTCTGACCTTGAAGGATGACCTTGACCTTGACCTTTCACCACTCAAAATGTGCAGCTTCATAAGATACATATGCATGCCAAATATGAAGTTGCTATCTTCAATATAGCAAAAGTTATTGCAAAATGTTAAAGTTGGCGCAAACAGACCAACAGACCAACGGGCCAACAGACCAACAGACAGACAGGGCAAAAACAATATGTCCCCCACTACTATAGTGGGGGACATAAAAAGAATGTTTAGGCAGGTTTTGTTCAAAAACAATTTGTTTTGGTATTCCTTTCAGTGTTCTCCTAGGCCTTTTTCTGTCTATTTTTGGAAAAAGTACCTAGCAAAATTGGAATTGTTCCGAATCGCAAAATCTTTCAAATTGGGAAGAATTTTCATCGACAAAAGCATTATTGGGGAAATTATTTGTCTTATTATTTCTAATTAAATTTAATGTTTTCATACATAGGTATTGCCCTAAAATGCTAAGAAAAGTATTAAAATAATTTTTCCATGCATCAATCATTGTCCACTGCTAGCGTAAGTATGTGTATGATAAAAATACAGACTTTGTTAATGTTATGCCTGAAGTTCAAATAAAATACATAGCTTGATGTCATTTAGGATTTTTTTATGAATATTCACAGACGAAGAACCTGCGTATTATTATTAAAATTCAAGTTGCCAAATGTCTGAAGGCAACCATTTTTTGAAACACATTAAAGTTCAAAGTGAAACCAGATCACATTTCTCTACCTCAGACCATCGATATTGTTTCTCAACCAATTTACAATAATTAATACGCACACATGATTATCACTTGTTGAATACCGGGTATAGATTACCTGATTATTTTGAATAATCCAGCACTTCAATATTTTAAAGCAAATTCTGACAGAAAATGTTTCTTAAGAATTGCATAAACACAACCAGCCGCTATTTGTCTGAAGTGTCAAGGTCGCGAAAATTCCATTTTGGAACACTCGATACAATGACGTTTTACGGGGTGTTCCCATTGGCACGGCACACGGTTATTTAAAACACAGTACCTACCGGGAAACACATTTTTCGGCTTCGGTAATTTCGGTCGGAATTTCCCTCGCAAATTGGGATTTTCTTTGAGAATTGGGAAAAATATGCATATTTGGCATTGGGAATGGGTCCGACTATCGGACCCGTGAGATAGGCAGAAAAAGGCCTGACCATGCTCAATGTTTAAAACGCACTAAGTGACCCATTAACCTAGTTTTTGACCCGGCATGACCCAAATTTGAACTTGATACTCATCTAGATACAACATCTGACCAAGTTTGGTGAAGATCTGATGAAAACAACTTGAATTAGTGAGCGCACACTTAATACGGACTGACCGACAGACAAGCTCACTCTTATATACCCCCCTAAATTTTGTTTGTGGGGGTATAAAAATGTCAACTGCCAGTACAAAAGCCCTCAGAACTATGACTAAAACTTCACTAAACATGTCCGAGATATTGTGGAACCTCCCCCCCCCCTTGACTTATTTCCAAGGTCGACTTATGGCCGCGAATGTACGGTATCAAGTTTGTCTTAAAAACTTTCGACAGCAATAACAACAAAAATAACATGCAGACTGACCGGGCTATGTACAAAATATTTGAGTTCCTAGAAACAAACATTTTGTTTTAGGCTTAATTGTCTATGCATCAGCCAAGAGCAACCATTTTCCTTTTTTGGGAGTTCAAAACACCTGTTGACTGGTTCTATTAGACATTTTGCAGTGTGGGAAACTTAGGTTTTAAAATGGTTATGAAAGTGAAGCACTTGCATTAAAATTAGGAATAAAAGCATTTAAAACTTTGTTGTATTTTTTTTCAAGCAAATAAAGTTCCAAAGCACTCAGATGCATGCATTGAGAAGCCCAGCTCCAACATTTAGGCCGAGGGGAGTGCTGAGCCAATTTCGAATCTAGCTCTACATCTCGTTCTCCAAGCCAAATAGTCAAGAGGATGAACAATTAGTTGGAAAAGGAGAAGAAACTACAGCCACAATATGTTTATCTAGTGTTACTCTTTAAAGTATTGCTTTGATTTAGATAAAACTTGATAGGAATGATTGAAGTATAAGGCCTAGTTGTGTATGTTTCCATTTCTTCTTGCCTGAATTATTTGTGATAAATAATGGCCCATTTCATGTTGATTTCTTTAAATATTCTTGTCTGAAACAATTTTTTTTAATTTCATATATCAAATATTGGGAGATATAATTTTATGTTTTGGTCAAAACAATCTTCTATTTCTTTTTTTATATTTTCAGTTCATCAACTGATGAGCAGCAGCCTATGGATGTACCATCTAGAACTACGATGCAACGACAGCATATCAACTCACCTTTTGAGACTCAGACCCAACGGCAGCCTAGCGACCCCCATTCTGAGACTCACTCTCAGCACAACATAGTGACGCATCTACTGAGACTCAGACTCAACGGCAGCCAAGCAACGTCCATTCTGAGACTCACACTGAACACCAACCTAGTGACGCATCTAGTAAGAATCTGTCTCAGCAACAGCCTATTGACGCACCCACTAAGCCTCAAGACTCGATGGCAACCTATTGACACGCCTACTGAGCCTCAGACTCGATAGCAACCTATTGACGCACCCACTGAGCCTCATCCTCGATGGCAACCTATTGACACCCCTACTGAGCCTCAGACTCGATGGCAACCTATTGACACGCCTACTAAGCCTCAGACTCTACGACAACCAAGTGACGCACCCACTGAGCCTCAGACTCTACGACAACCTAGTGACACACCTACTGAGCCTCAGACTCTACGACAACCAAGTGACGCACCCACTGAGCCTCAGACTCTACGACAACCAAGTGACGCACCCACTGAGCCTCAGACTCTACGACAACCTAGTGACACGCCTACTGAGCCTCAGACTCGATGGCAACCTATTGACACGCCTACTGAGCCTCAGACTCGATGGCAACCTATTGACAGGCCTACTGAGCCTCAGACTCGATGGCAACCTATTGACACGCCTACTGAGCCTCAGACTCTACGACAACCTAGTGACACACCTACTGAGCCTCAGACTCGATGGCAACCTATTGACACGCCTACTGAACCTCAAACTCTACGACAACCTAGTGACGCACCCACTGAGCCTCAGACTCTACAACAACCTAGTGACGCACCCACTGAGCCTCAGACTCGATGACAACCTAGTGACACACCTACTGAGACTCAGACTCGATGGCAACCTAGTAACACTCCTACTGAGCCTCAGACTCTACGACAACCAAGTGACGCACCCACTGAGCCTCAGACTCAATGGCAACCTAGTGACACTCCTACTGAGCCTCAGACTCTAGGACAACCAAGTGACGCACCCACTGAGCCTCAGACTCAATGGCAACCTAGTGACACACCTACTGAGCCTCAGACTCAATGGCAACCTAGTGACACTCCTACTGAGCCTCAGACTCTACGACAACCAAGTGACGCACCCACTGAGCCTCAGACTCTACGACAACCTAGTGACACTCCTACTGAGCCTCAGACTCGATGGCAACCTATTGACACGCCTACTGAGCCTCAGACTCGATGGCAACCTATTGACACGCCTACTGAGCCTCAGACTCTACAACAACCTAGTGACGCACCCACTGAGCCTCAGACTCTACGACAACCTAGTGACACTCCTACTGAGCCTCAGACTCAATGGCAACCTAGTGACACTCCTACTGAGCCTCAGACTCTACGACAACCAAGTGACGCACCCACTGAGCCTCAGACTCTACGACAACCTAGTGACACTCCTACTGAGCCTAAGACTCAATGGCAACCTAGTGACACTCCTACTGAGCCTCAGACTCTACGACAACCAAGTGACGCACCCACTGAGCCTCAGACTCTACGACAACCTAGTGACACACCTACTGAGCCTCAGACTCGATGGCAACCTATTGACACGCCTACTGAGCCTCAGACTCGATGGCAACCTATTGACACGCCTACTGAGCCTTAGACTCGATGGCAACCTTTTGACACCCCTACTGAGCCTCATCCTCAATGGTAACCTATTGACGCACCCACTGAGCCTCATCCTCGATGGCAACCTATTGACACGCCTACTGAGCTTCAGACTCGATGGCAACCTATTGACACGCCTTCTGAACCTCAGACTCGATGGCAACCTAGTGACGCACCCTCTGAGCCTTGGACTCTACGACAACCTAGTGACACACCTACTGAGCCTCAGACTCGACGGCAACCTATTGACGCACATACTGATACTCTGACTGAACAGCCTAGTTATGAATCAACCACCCGACAGCAACATCCATGTCAAGAGTTGATCCCTGAGGAGATGGATACAGAAACTGACAATACGCAGATTCTTGATACAAAATGCTATAATTCAGATTCATTTAAAAATGACATGAAGTTTGCACTTATTACCCAGATAGAACCTGATCAGTTTCACCTTTCCTCCAAATGTTTATAAGGACAAGAGAAGCAAAAGTGGTTATACGAATCGGTATTGCCAGTGTGGTTGGTTTAAGACATACAATTTCATATCATTTTAAGGAGGATGCCTTATACTGTCTTGCATGTGTGATGTTCTCAGATACAAATGTATGTCACATCGCCGTGACAAGATACTGAACCATATTCTAACTGGAAAGACGCTACTAATGATATTAAGAGTACATTCCACACACCAATATCAAATTTGAAAAATTTGAAAACTTTAAGAAAACCCAATAGGATGCATCCCGTTGAATAATGTCTGTATGACCGCAGATAGTACACAAGCAATAGCAAGAAACCATATGATTTAAGCATCAATCATAAAAACAGTAGTATTTTAAGGGAGGCAATGAATTGCTCTTCGCTCTCTTCGAGATGATATACAGAATAAAGTACCACCAGTAGCTCAAACATGGGTAATTTCCAGGAGATACTTAATTTCCGTGTGGATGCCGGAGATAAAATTTTGAAGGACCATCTTGCCACATGTGCTAAAACAGCAACAAATAGGTCAAAAACGACCCAAAATTACCTACTTTCTTGCATAAAGACTTATATCGAACAGAAAATTGTTGATGAAGTGAAGTCCAAAGCTATTGGACCTTACTTTGGAGTAGAATCTGATGAAGTAATGGATAATAACAATTGGGAACAACTTGGCATTGTTGTGCGGTATTTATCAGTCGTTTCAAAACCAATTGAGAGACTCTTGGGGTCTGTACCTTGTGAAGAAATCACAGGTGCTGCAAGAGCTGAAAAAATTCTACAATCCTTATCTGAAGCCGGACTTGATCCCAGTGTTTGCCGATCACAGACCATGGTCGATGCCGGGAATATGGCTGGAAAAGTCAACAGTTGTGCGCAATAATTCCACAACAGTATCCTAAAGCTGTGTATCATCACTGTTCTTCTCATGATTTGAACTTGGCTCTCTGTCATAGCTGCAAAGTGAAGGAAGCTCATATGATGCTTGACACTAATACAACTCTAGTTGTTTTTCAAATATTCTCTTTTCAAATATTCTCCTATGCAGAGTCGGAGACTCGATGCCGCCATAGACAAAGTCAATTAAAAACGCGATGTTAAACACAAGCTCAAAACGGGTAAATTAAAAGTATTTTGTGAAACCTGGTGGGTAGAGAAACACAGGTGTCTGGATGATTTCCAAGAAATGCATCAACCTTTGGGACACTCTCTGGAAGCAACATCAGTTCTTAAAAATGACCTTAAAACAAATAAAAGTAGTAACAAGGGACAAAATTGTCACAAAACCAGGTTTTCATTGTGAAAAAAAAATCTGATAAAGGGAGAAAACTCAAACTGAACTTTTGAAATGACCAAAAAAAATTAACCCCCTTTGTAAGTTTTTTTTTTTTTTTTAAATCTATTTTTAGTCGTGGCGACCTTGACATTGGAGATATTGACGTGATTCTTTCGTGGGACACACCGTCCCATGATGGTGAACAAATGTGCCAAATGATTTTAAAATCTCACAATAAATGACATAGTTATGGCCAGGACAAGCTCATTTATGGCCATTTTTGACCTTTGAACTCCAAGTGTGACCTTGACCTTGGAGATATCGACGTAATTATTTCGCGCGACACACCGTCCAATGATGGTGAACAAATGTGCCAAATGATTTTAAAATCTGACGATGAACGACATAGTTATGGCTCGGACAAGCTCATTTATGGCCATTTTTGACCTTTGAACTCAAAGTGTGACCTTGACCTTGGAGATATCGACGTAATTATTTCGCGCGACACACCGTCCAATGATGGTGAACAAATGTGCCAAATGATTTTAAAATCTGACAATGAACGACATAGTTATGGCCCGGACAAGCTTATTCCGCCAGCCCGCCAGCCCGCCAGCCAGCCAGCCAGCCCGCCAGCCAGCCAGCCCGCCAGCCAGCCAGCCCGCCCGCATTCGCCAATCTAATAACCAGTTTTTTCCTTCGGAAAACCTGGTTAAAAAACATGTTTGTTGTTATTTATTGTCATTAAACCTATAAGTTTTAGGTAAATTTAACACTATGTTGCAACTAGGTTCTGTTGTTGTCAACAGCAGCTGAAAACACCTCAAAATGACTGACAATGTAACAAAACCAATAATTGTTTCTCATTAATTTGGGATGAATTAGAAGATAAAAATGAGCAACAAGCAACTGAAACAATGGAATTAACACAAAGCCAGTTCCAGGAACAATATGGGTTAGATCCTCTTATATGTTTACGAATGAGATTGAAACCAGCCCCAGTACTAAATTTGGTTCTGCTGCACCTACCACTAGCAATGTGATTGTCCCAACTTTAAATCATATTCCAGACATGCTTGACAATAAAGAGTTCTCAGATGTTAGATGCCAAGGCTCCTACTTTTTGTTTTCTAAGCCTCGCATGATAAACCTTTGTATTTCATAACTCAGGCAAAACATTTTACACATGTATACAGATGCTGCTTTTTACACTTAAGAATGAAAATGGATAGCCTGACTGGGAGAACCTGGGGTATGGTGGGTCAAGGACACGCTTGATGGAGGTGTAAGCATCCATTTAGCTATATTTAACTGTATTTTGTTGTGTTGTAGTGCTCTAGATATTTGAAATTAATTCATGGTGTGTCATTTCAAACAGCAAAATAATATTCATCTCTGTTTCAGAATGCATTTAATAACGTGTTAGAAAGACAGCGATTTTCCTCCTTCTTTATAAAGTACCGGTAAACGGTACTTTCCCAATCAAGCAAAAATTCCCAAATTCCCAAATCGGCATCTGAAAAAATCCCAATCGACGTTAGAGCTGCAACGATTCGATCCGATTCATCGAAAATCGATTCGAAATGCTTCGATTCGATAACGATACCAAACCTACCATATTCGATTCGATTCTTTAACATATAAACATATATATACATAGATACGTAAAGCGCGCTGTATTCTGACTATTGATACAGGAAGGTGTAGGTTTTATCTTTACCTGTAATTACGACGCGCGCGATTGGTTGCTTATTACTTTAGTCATCCAATCAATAAGCCCGTTTCGGTCTACTTTCGGAAAAGCGTCAAAATGGCTGAACAAGTTGTTGCCGACAAATTGAAATTATCAGATGCGACTAAGAAGCTAAAATCAAAAGTGTGGCAGTATTTTGGGTTTCGGGATGGTAGCCCTACCAATAAAGCAAAGTGTAAACTGTGCTTCACGGATGTGGCGTACGCTAAGTCCGGCTCAACCATTAATCTAATTTAATGCTATATGTCAAACGCAAACATAACGTTGATTTAGCAAGACAAAGAGGTCGCACAAGTGCAACTACTCAAGTCGCCAGCCAGAAAAGTAGTTTTATTACTGTTGGAGTTTTGTTAAGTTTATTAGAGAATGTGATTTGTCCGACAGGTAACAGGTGATGTTGTCATGGCACAGTGGTAGACATGCTTACAGCGGTTTGGGATAAAGGTGTAATAGTGATAGTACTACAATTCAAATGATTCCAGATACGTTCTTATGATTATTTATTTATTTTTTATATTATTGTGTTATCAACACAATCTTCTAGTCAGAATTTTTAATATTAAAATTGAGTCCTAATTTGCTATTCTTTTTTATGTGTTTTATTGAAATCACATTTGAACAGAAATGTTAATTTTGAGGCATAAGAGTGAATATATGATAAACCTAGGTTTGAAGATGAATCGAATCGAAAAAATAGGTATCGGAGTGTCTGAAATCGAAATCGAATCGAATCGAGCTGTTGGTGAATCGTTGCAGCTCTAATCGACGTCCGAATTTTTTCTCAAAACGACCGAAATTTTCGTAACAAAACCCAACTTTCGGCGAGCGAACAAAGAAAATCGTATAGTTGTGTGTAACCACGCGCTCAATTAATTTCGGGTTTTATTATTCAGCGCGTGCAATCAATAGTGTCGTTACTGTTTCCGGTTCTTTTGTCAGGCAGCCAGCGTACTGTTTTATGTCGGTTTGTAACCTTGCCTCTGTGGAAAGGGTGTTCAGTCTAATGAACAATCTTTGCACAAACAATCGGGACCGTCTA
Organism: Dreissena polymorpha; assembly: GCF_020536995.1. NCBI lineage: Eukaryota > Metazoa > Mollusca > Bivalvia > Myida > Dreissenidae > Dreissena > Dreissena polymorpha. The sequence continues at coordinate 62,281,304 of NC_068358.1, read as the reverse complement.
TCACACGACACATTGGCAGCACTAATGATGCTGTGCAGAGAGGGATGCCAGCAACTGATAGATGATCAAACATCAAAGATTGTTGAAATTTTCAGAAAAATGAAAGACAGAGACATTGCTTAACAAGAGATTAAAACAACTTGTAATTGATTTTGTGTGTTCTTTATAATATTTTGTTATTTATTTCAACTTAATTACTTAATGGTCATTAAGGCATGCCTGCAAATGATTCTTTTAATGGGTATGTTCAATTAAGTATGAACTGTATGATGTATTCAATAAGACCCAAACTTAACGAGGCGATTTTCCCAATTTAAGGATTTCACGACTCGAATTTTTCCCAATTTTGAGGTTTTCACGACTCAATTTTTCCCAATTGGACCGGTACGGGTACTTTTCCCAATTGGACAAGGAAAATCGCTGAAAGATAACCTTGGCTTTTTTTATTTCAGACACTACATTAAGAGACAGGAACGCTTTATTTATGCCAAGTAGGTGTAGGCAGCCTAGTACCAGTACTTCTGTAGGCAAAAGAAAACGTCCAGGAACTTTCAATCATCAAAATAAGGTACCCAGGGCCCTCAATCTGTTGAATTCCCCCACCTGCTATGGGTAGCAACCCGCTTCCCCTAAAATGGATTGAGGGCCCTGGGTACCTAACAGCACTGAAAAAGAATGCTTATACAAGGCAGGTTTGGGTTTGAAAAAAAGTAACTTTTGAAGGAGATGCAAAAGAACAAAGTGTTCATGACACTATCATTAAAGAGTTTCCTAAACTGGAACAGTGTGGAGGGTTTGAACTGTTACAGTTAGCAGACAACGATGGTCTTCAGACGTCTTCCATTGGATTAGTCAGCGATATTATAAACAACTCCATTCTTTTGCTTTGGATGGTGGTTGTAACATATTTCCCTTTACATATCTCACCATTAGGGCTGTCACGATTTACCGGTATATCGGTATATTGCGGTGCATGTCGTGAAAAAAATCGCACCGCGGTACGGCGTTGCCAAATTTTTTTTTTTAATATTATTATATTAGCACAGATATAAATACATTACATAATTATTTTGATATAGATATCGTTTTGAAAAATGTAGAAGCGATTCAAAAGGGCTAAATAAATAATCCGTTAATATCCAGGTCAAGCAAGCGCTTCCACTTGTAGATGTTTAACTTTCACGTTTAAAATACGGCGATGTATGGGTCCGTACCTTTTTTGGAATTAAGGACAGATTTCCTTTGCAAATAAGTTCATAATTATCCAAAAGATGTTTATTCTATTTCTTATTTTCTTTCTTTAGTATATCGATCGTTCAAAGCATGGCACTTTCGAATCATGTTATCTTAAGATTCTGAATAAGTCGAGGAAGATTCAGAACGCTACGGATTTTCAATACTGGGCCCGCTGACTCCGCATTTTGAACATGCCCTTGAAGCGTTCGATTTACACAGATCGTAGTCACAGCTATTGTAAACAACATGGCGGACATTTAAGAAAAAGACGCGAACAATAACAATGACTACTTCTATCAAGTTTATTACAGTTTCTTTTACAGTTTCTAGTCATACTATTATACCAGTGTTTTCTGATTATTGAGTTTAATAAAGTTTGTAAAACTTGTTATTCTGCTGTTTTCTTCACAGATACATATTCTGTAAAATATCGCGGTACGTACCGCGATACAGTGTTGCCGTACCACGATATACCGCGGTACGCTCACGGCGTATCGTGACAACCCTACTCACAATTGAAGAAACCTGAACTTTGTGTTAACATTGAGAAACCGGAAGGAAATTCTACAGGTGTTTTATGGGTAACTGGTTGTGTAAAATCGCATTTAATAGAACAAATCATTTTGAAGGAGACAGACGTGTGCATCAAAGTGAACACTCGTAGATCTGTCATCTCTAGATGCGAGAAGTAACTATTTCTGCTTTCTATAGATGAAAGGATCTTTGTGCGACAGTGTGAAGTTGACAACAGAGTGTCTATAGCGTGCAAGATTGTCTCAGAAAAGAAACAACACTTGATGAGGGACCCTTTTGCAGTGACATTCAGTGACAATGTTCTTGGTGATTTTTGAAAAAATGTCACTCTTAGATTATGTTATACATGACTTATTGATTGGAAACCTTTTTGATTATATATTGTTGAAACATATATATGACATTCTTGTGAAATTCCTCTTGTGATTTCATTTTTGTGATTTGTTTGATTTACTTCTATACTACAGTACAGCCAAAGCGGAACAAACGTATTTCGCGATCCGCGGCGGCAAGGCGAAACGAGTCGATGCCGCGTCAGTCGTTGAAGCTGCGTCAGTATGCGGCGGCAAGTAGCATTTCGCCGCGAAACTTCGCATCTGTCCGCCGAGGCATGCCGCGATCCGCGACATGATGCCGAGTCGATTCGCATCATGAAATAAAAAAAATCTTTTTAAAATTATTAGTTACATGTAGTTAACAAATTATGAAAGAACAATTATAATAATAATTAAAATCATAATAAATTTATTGTGCGCGGATTGTATTAGCATATACATGTAAGCATAGTTAATGTGTCTGGCTATTATTAAGTTTGTATCCCGCCCGTAGCGTATGTATTTCACACATAAACAAGGTCACGTAATTATGTTTTCTCACATACAATATGTTTTCTCACATACAAGTGGTCAAGGCTCCAGCATATGGTGGAATTATAAATTAATTGCATGTTGATTCCGCTATTATATTTTAGCTGAGAAAAATAGCAGTTTGAAGCCACATCAATAATCAAGACGGTGACGACGTATTTGTAGTTTTGTTAATTATCAGCTTATTATAACTATTGTTTGAATATGCGTACATGTACACGTTTTATTTTTTCATATTATACAGTTAATATCGCTACTAATTACCCGATAATCCCGTATATTCCAGTTTTAAAGCAAATGCTGGCAAATATTTACGATACACAAACATTCTCGATATTTCCTTAAGTATCAAATACATTTTGGCATTTGTTACTATTTATAGAGATGATGAAATAATGTCTAATCGGGGCGTTTTTTCTCTCCACTGAACACGCGATTTACGCCTGATGTGATGTTCATGTATTTATACAACACAAAATACACCCAAACTTTCCAAACGACGTTCTACATGTCTGCATAATTTTCGCGCGCTTTTTATGAAACAAAGGATATTTTAGCACTGTTTATTTGACGCTAGAATTTGCCAAAGGACGCCTTAGCATTAAAATTCGGAATTGTGTTTCGGATTACAAATTTAACAATGATAATCGAACGAAACATTAACAGTTACGCGTAATTAATTCTATGCTACACATATATGTATGTACATGTAGGTGGATATCTTTTCACTCGATCCGTCGCGTACGTATGCGGCGGATTTACTCCGCGAAAGTACGCGAGGTTAATACAGACTCGGCGTCGTTGCGCGGATCGATGCCGAGTGCCACGGCGATACGCTGCGTGAACACACGATTCGGCCGCCGCGGACTAATAATCTGGCCGTGGCGTAGCCGCGGATTATGTTTGTGCCGCTTTGGCTGTACTGTATTTAGTATACTGTACAAAATTCCATGAAGACAGGGAAAGCTCATGCAATTCTATCACAAAATTTGTTTAAATTTTTGCTAAATAACTTATAGCTTACCAATATTGAATGTTTACGTCTGTACTTAACTTGATCCAATTGAAGCTACATTTTTTTAACATTTAAGTAATTGTTTAAACCTTTACTTGAAAAATACTACTTTAGTAAAAGTTAGCGTGAATTTTAAAGTAAGAGGATCAAATATTTGGAATTTACAATTCAGCGATTTTCCTCCTTCTTTATAAAGTACCGGTAAACGGCACTTTCCCAATTACGAAAAAAATACAAATTTCCCAATTGCTGTCCTTAAATTCCCAATTAAAGGTAAAAAAAAAAAAAAAAGTTTTTTTTTTTTTTTTTTTTTTAACCAACATTTAGTTAGTTTCCCTTTGCAGCTCTATAGCTTGAACCTAGGTTTATATAATATTGACAGCTTGAAAACACTTGGTTATCAATTTTAAAGTATTTGGGAGCAAAAAATCAAATACACCAATTTCCCAATTTGAGGTTTTCACGACACGATTTTTCCCAATTTTGAGGTTTTCACGACTCGATTTTTCCCAATTGGACCGGTACTGGTACTTTTCCCAATTGGACAAGGAAAATCGCTGCAATTTGAAGTTTGAACTTGCATTGTGAGAGGTTTGAATGATTTGTATTACACTTGATTTTTGCAGGTTTGTGCTGTTAGCTTTAAGAGATTTCAGCACTTAGTGATAATGTTTTGTCTGAGTACTTTTTGATATCGTCACCCTGTACTCCTACTTTATTGGTTCTTGTTAGGTAGTCTAAAATGGCTGACAACCCTGCTGCAGATATAGCCCTTTCCCTGATAGACTTCTTATCTGATCTGCCACTCCAGGCCAATACCAGTCCTGCTGTTCTGATAACAGCCCATCCATGTACAGCTGATAAGCCTGACTACACCATCTCAATAGTGCTTGTACGATATCCAGGTACATGTATGCATACATCATAAATCTATGCGGTCATTCTAAATTTAGAAACAAAAGATCACGTGGTTAAGAATTCGGATAAACAATATGCAGAACTATCGATAATGGCTACGAGTTTACCTTTCCAAAATATAAAGTTAAGTGAAAATGACCTGCCTGGTGCAAAGTTTGTTTACGAATGTATTGATAAACATTCAAATACGCAATTGAGGTGATGGCTTGAATGCCGAGGACTAAAAAAAACTTGAATTAGGATCGAAATATTGAAGCGGTAAGTCAGCGTCTTTGTCATATGTGTAGAAATTGTGTAAACATTGGGCTGCATAGATTCAGATGTTTTTGTTTTTTATATTTCTCCGTTATAAATTACACATATTTAATGCTAAAATATAGGTTAAATAAAGTTAATATAGATAAACACAAAATTTTAGTCGAAATTCTGAATATTTATGAAGGAGCGGTTTCACTTGTATACATGTACGATTTATACTCGACAAAGGAAGATGTTATTATAAATATCAAACCGTTACGCATCCGATAAAGCTTTCCGTTCTTAAAACAATGATGGGCGAACAATTTGTATGCCTTCAATAAGTATAAGGAATGGTTCATTGTGATAAGAGATTTGCGATGAAAAATTCACTTTTGTCTTAAGAATTTTATTCAACTTGATATCAAAAAGAATCTATTGACTGGCTACATCTGCATAACAGTTATTGACTTATGCTCGTTTTACTTGTTTCAGTGTTCATTGTTGTATCAGTGCGGGTAAAGACAAAGACATTGATGTCGGGGTGGATTGTGGAAAGTGGTACACACTGAAGAAAGACAACAAGTTACAACATGCTCCAGTTTGATCCAGTATTCCAATTCTACCTTAAGGTGGATGGGGAAAGTTTCCATCTTGTCAAGATAAAATGCCAAAACTTTTCAATAAGGGTCATATCCATCATCATATTGTGGAATCTGTTCAATTTGTAAATGTTGAAGACATTAATAATGAAACTGATGATGATATTGAAGATCTACACACTGCTAAACCAATGCAGAAGGGATTAAAGTTTTTTGAAAGTGGACATGTAAGGAAAATGCAGGACTGTGAAAAGTCAGATCACTACTTTTTAAAATGCAAAGTTATGGCTTCTATGAGAACAAATGTGGAGTATGACGTGACAGCAACATTATCTGTTCATTCAGGCTTTGTAAAAGATGCTTCCTGTACATGCATTGCATCAGCCATGGGACGTTGCAGACTCATGTAACCTGATTGATGTATGCCTTTGAAAACTTTTTGGAAATGTCAAACAAAGACTCTACAAGCTGTACTTCCCTACCATGCACACTGAATAGAGGGCGTCAGACACAAAAAACACCAAAGCGTGTGCAAGATTTGTCATACAGTTCCATAAAGCCTAAAATTTATTCCGTAATTGACTTTAATGATCCGAGGGGTCCTTCGACTGTAAATAAAGATGAAAATGAGGTCAAAGACAATGTCCTTTGGAATTTGCAAAGTGATGGGATTGCAGAATCAATGTGGAATACCATATTAGACTACACTTACGAGGACTATGAAATGACTGATGTTCAGATAGATGCGTTTAAAGAGTGGAGGCAGATTTTCCTTGAAAACCTTAAAGCGTCATCTGATCCCAATCATCCTACTCTTCTTGTAGAAGACCAAAGATGTGATCGTTGGAACTCAGAGAGGAGAGTAAGACTCACAGCTTCAGAATGTCATACTGTAGCTAATTTTCAGTCTTAAATTGCTGTTGGAAATTTTCTGTACAGAAAGCTTTGGAGCACTGAAAAAGTAACTTCAGCAGCCCTCAGCTGCGGTATACAGAATGAAGCAAAGGCACTAAAAAGTTACAGGGAATCAACTAATGGTGAACGTTTGCAAGCAACTGAGACAGGCTTTGGGTAAATGTTCGACATACTGCGTAATAATTAGACTAATTAATGATTGATTTTGAGATCAACAACGCAACATTTGAACGAATAGGTACTTGTTTATTTAACATAATATAATTTGAATCCGAAAAAACGTAATCCACTCAATAAGCGAAATCCCTCGCAATCGATATCGTGTAGCCGCATTATCGCTACACAGGGACCAATTGATCAAGATTATCAAATCTCGCGCACCGGTTTATTTTGCGTGCTGTAACGGGATATTGCGAGGTTGCGCATCCCTTTGTTTGTATAGGTCCCTGCCTTAACTGCAGTCTGCAAAACTGAGTTTTTTGTCTTCATAGCCAGTGTGGCTATGAAACTTTGAAAATGTCATATAGCCAGAGTTAAGTTTTCATAGCCAGAATAATTAATTTACAGTGGCATTATCATGAAAGGACGACAACAGTCGTTATATATAGATTGCATTGGGGGGGGGTAAGATTGTGAAAAAAGCAGTATTCTAGGTTTCAAACTTTTATTCCATCACATCTGACTCTGAGAGTTTTTTACAATATTTTGCAATGTTATCTTCATTATCAATCATATGAATGATAAACACTGTTGCTGTTATTTCGTTATTTCAAAGCTATTAATAAAGACATTAAACCATTTTACTTAATTTATAAAAACCCTCGCACTACAGTACACTCCACGCGTTTTCCCCAAAAAACCCGCTCCCTCCGCGGGTTTTTTTCTGCTAGCGAGTGTTCATGCGGCATTGGAAGAGCGAGGTGAACTTGATAAAACGCTTGGCGTTACGCCGCGTTCGCTAATTCCCGCGGCGTGTATTACTTTAGGCTAGTCGGTAAATGCAGACACTTTCCGTTCTTATCAGTCATCGCCGCGCAACGCCGCGTTAGCAGTGTGCTACTGGGCATGCCAAAAAATAAAAACATTGTTATAATAAATTGTTTAAATACTGTAGTACATGTATAAAAAAGATAATTGTATAGAAAATTAATACGTATAAAAATTATGTTTTTTAATTCACAGGTACGTCTACAATATGAATTAGTCTAATATAATGCATTTGACAAATTAATATTTAAATCATAACACATATGACACAAGAATAAATGTTCCGTAAAATTTCCAAATGAGAACAAGGGACAAAATTGTCACAAAACCAGGTTTTCATTGTGAAAAAAAAATGTGATAAAGGGAGAAAACTCAAACTGAACTTTTGAAATGAACAAACAAAATTAACCCCCTTTGTAAGTTTTTTTTTTTTTTAAATCTATTTTTAGTCGTGGCGACCTTGACAATGGAGATATTGACGTGATTCTTTGGTGCGACACACCGTCCCATGATGGTGAACAAATGTGCCAAATGATTTTAAAATCTCACAATGAATGACATAGTTATTGCCAGGACAAGCTCATTTATGGCCATTTTTGACCTTTGAACTCAAAGTGTGACCTTGACCTTGGAGATATCGACGTAATTATTTCACGCGACACACCGCCCAATGATGGTGAACAAATGTGCCAAATGATTTTAAAATCTGACAATGAACGACATAGTTATGGCCCGGACAAGCTTGTTCCGCCCGCCCGCCAGCCAGCCCGCATTCGCCAATCTAATAACCAGTTTTTTCCTTCGGAAAACCTGGTTAATTATAATTAGTAATCCGAAACACACTACGATTTTTAATTGTTAACACGACGTTTACAAATGCTTCCAATATACAGTCATCATGTATATTTCCCAACAAAAGCGCGCGAAAATTATGCTGCAATGTACAAGGTCAAGGTACAATGTATACTCCTGCAAAGCGTGCGTGTATTGATTTTTTTTATACAAACTTTGTAGCGCAGAGAACATTGAATTTTGTTGATTTTGGTTAAAAGTTTCTTTGGTATTTATTAACGAAATTATATCGCGAATAAGTTGATATTTCCTCTAAAATAATTTCAAATCGAACACGCCGAATCTTTATCGTTACGGTATTTTAGTAGAGTAATTATTTTAACACTAATTGTACTGTAAACTGAATAAAGAAGACATTGGGCGGAACTGGATTTTAAGTGTTTGACGTTATGAAAACACGCAAAGCTTGTCTACTGACCTATTGTGTAGACTGCTGTCTGCGGTGTTTTGACAAAAGGGATTAACATGTGTGAATGTCACTCTGCCGATTTGGTCCATAATTACTGGTAAAGATTGTATAGAATGTCGACGCAACAAGAATACAACTGTGAATATTAAATGCAATTATCAACTCAATAGTTACCACCTTTTAGCAATCAATGGAATAACCTACAAACAAAGAGAAAATCAATGCATTAGCGAGCAGAGAATTGACTTTGTTCCGACGATTAAAACCATTCCTTATGCATTCGTTGAACGTGTTTACTTGAGTAAGTTATGCCTTTAGACAGGAAGCGGCTTTTCTTTGATTACGTCAAACTGTCAATTCACACAGATTTGCGAGATTTTTAGGGTCCTTGGTCATTTGTATACATGTTCAGTATAGAAAATCACCTGCTAACATGAAAACTTTGGATTAAATTATCAAAATAAAAATGATGTTGCAAACTGTGTTTATATTAATTGGTAAGTATAAGTTAAAAGACGACGTTTTGTGTGTCGTAAATCAACGAGTTTTCTATACAACAACAACTACTTCTACAACCACGTCGGGATCGATCTATCTTGGTTGTTTTTTTTAAGTATTACAACATTTTAAATACGCGAACCAGACTTTACACTCTATATAACATCTAACAGGGGTGTCAATTGTCCCAAATTTGAAATCCGGAAAATTAAGCCGTAGGATAAAGGGAAGAGAGGGCCCAACCCCCCGTGCCCTAGCTTATTGTTCTTTTTTTAATAGTCTTTCTAGGTGCAATTTCTGGTGAGTACAATGTGAAATATTATAAACCAAACCATCCGTAACACCGCAGGTGTATTTGTCATTCTAAACAAATGATATTAAGAGCTTCGAAATTAAATTAAAATCGAAAAACCAGCGTATCCGAAAACGACTGTCCGAAAACATGTCGCGATACATCAGTTGCAAATTAAATAAAATATGCATATCGTTTGACTGCAGAAAATGAAAACCAGTAACCAGTAACTTAGCAAATACGCAGTCAATATATAATTTGATTAACATGTTGTTTTAAAATATGATATTGCAGTGCTTTACTTAGCCAGTTACTGCTCATGTCAGTGCCAGCCGCTTACCAATCAGAAATCAATAAATAAAATCGGTACCAAGCGCAAATGTCCGGAATGCTGACGATGCTATAACAATATTCGTTTTGAAATGATCCCGCACTATAGGAATTATGTCCCTACCCCCACCCGCCTTAAACAAACTCATCGGATTTACATTCACCTGAAAATCAACCCTGAACGGCTCAAATCCGGATTTCCGGATTAATCCGGAAAATTGACACCCCTGTCTAAGGGAGATCACTAATGATAGAAAATTAAGGGAAGTAACCAAGCGTTGTCACTGTAAGAATTTACATCTGAAATGCGTAAATTGATTATCAATTTGTTTATTTGCGCGGATTTTTTTTTATCGCAATTCAGGCGCGGATTTTTTTTCATCGCAATTCAGGCAATCTATATTCAATTTTTCTATCGCCAGAGTCTAAATTTCAACGCATTGGCAATCAAATGATGGGTTAATTTTGCAGACTGCTTAACTGTCACAACAAAATATTCTAGTGATGCAGTGCTCCAAATAAGGTTTCAGTTCAATTAGTTTTCACTCCAAGATTTTTTTCGCAATTAGTTTTTTAGCCAAAATTCATCATTTTCAATTAGTTTTTTTCCTACAATGAAAAATGTTATAATGAAAAACTTGAATGTTGCCGAGCCCTCTATCGCCAGACAGACGCCAATACAAGAAGAATATTTCAAATAAATATCGACATCCGATCCATCAATCTGTAACCAGGGAAAGTCATTTTTTCCATGCAGAGATCAGTTTTTGTGTGATACCGAGATGTTTGGATTTGGAGATCTTCGATTCCACCTCATCAACTGCTTTTGACATTATATAATAAGACTGCCAACAATAGACTTTGGAATTTGTTCTCACTGTGAAATGAAACAAAGTATACTTGGCGCAGTCGCAGAATGAAGTTCCTATTGAACTCGTCCACCCTTTGCAGCTGCCATGTTTTATTTTGTAAACAGAAAACGGAAACGGAAATGCGAATATTATTGGTTACAATAAACTAATTCACGGATCCGGTATCGGAAATCTTGTTATCATTTAACTTTCGCTGCGCAGAACTCGAAAATTCCGTAGGATCAAACGGCCGGTCATAATTCGGATCCGTCAGTCTCAATTCGTTTTGAGACGATGGATTTTGATTTTCTTTTCGTTTTTCTGTAAAATCAAATCGTAATAATGATAAAATGACGCTTAACTGGAGCTCTGTGATGAAACAACTCTTCAGAGTAAACGTGTCTTTTCCTCTACTATTTCTTAGGATAGGTGTGCATGAATTTTGAATTCAATGCCCAGGGTTTTCCATTCAGAAGCATGCTATAAATATCACCAAGAGATGTGTTTGTCAGAAACACAATGCCCCCTACAGCGCCGCTTTGAGTTTTTATTTTATTTTTACCTTTGACCTTTACGGATGACCTTGACAGAGCTCCAGATAAGGGCCGTACAGCAGTAAATACGGCTTTTTCATGAAGGTTTACGCATTTATTTTTATAAACTGATGTAAAATTACGACTTTAATATCCCTTTTACGCATTTACGAAAAACATCTGGCCGTACTGATACGTTCGCGTCAGTGCGGCATAATTTGTTGGTCTCTAACCTAACGGCGCTTTTCATGAATTTAAATTACCGAAAAGTTGTAGAATGGTTCCGGTATTATGATCTATTCTGTGGCGTGATTTCAGGTTACTCTTAAGCCCGTAAAAAACAATATGTCTGCGCGCAAGGGAAGGCCGGCTAAACCGAAAGCGGTTAAAAAAAACACTTTGTTGTCATATAATCAGGGATCATATTTTTTTCGGTTTTGTCGGTCCTAGACCGATTGGGTTCATGAAAGACCGATTGAAAATCCCAAACAGTCAGTCCTATTCTGTTTGCTAAAATTCTTATGTCATGAAATCGATTACACAGTGAACATGCTAACACCCCCTATTTACATTCTTGTTTCGATTAGGTGTGATATACCATTCCCTGCAGTCCCTAAACCGGTCAGTTTATTGCATGTCAGCCGACTAGTATGAACCCAAGCAGCGAAGATTCGCGCGGTTGTGTATTAGTCATGCGTGAATAACCCGTGTCAATATCAATCGATAATTTCAATGGCTTATACCTAGCACACTAATTAATCGGTCCGTAATGTGTACTCGTCCACGATAAAATCATTGACAGTTACTTCGGAGATGGAAATCTTGATGTTATCCTCGTGGAAATTGTGCATTTCATGCATGAAACAGTTAACTTTCATAAAACAAAGAAGAAAATCGGATATTCTGCAATAATTGTGGGCGGACCTTATACACTGAAAGCACGCGCTGTAACTAAACAAAACATGCCGATACACTTTCCAACAGCGTAATAATCCCGCAATAAATGAATGAAAGTCGTGAATGATCGACAGAACTGCCGAAAGTTATTTTATGGGCGGTACTTCACACAAGTACACAAGAAAAATAATTTACATTGTATAAAGCTTTAGTAAAAATCGTGTTATAATCGAAATAATTCGTGTACTTTATTGTTTGTTGTTGAATAACCACTACCGGAAGTTTAGATGCGTGGTATCAAATCACACAGATTAATAATATTGACAACGATTAAAAAAGTTAGATAAAACAGCGTATATCTATATCATCTAGTCTCTAGAGTCAGTGCACGAAACAACAATGAAATAGCAAATGATAAAACCAATTGGGAAAACTTGTATTTACTGTTTAAAAAACGCCTAAGGGAATTTAACTTGTACTTTTATTATACCACCTTCATGAATGGCAAAATCAATTGTATATATTTTAACATAATTTGTCATGATTTCGGTTATAAATTTTCGGACAAATTTTCCCCAGTTTAATCCAGACCGATTGATGTTGCCGGAAAATATGATCCCTGCATATAATGGCTACATACGGTCGTATATCCATCCTGACATTCAATCTGTAAACCCAGTTGAAGTGTTTGCTTAAGCTTTTAACTGTAATAGTTGGCATAGTCAATGCCAACTTTGACAGTTGACTGCTAAAGCAATGATTCTTTTGAGATGAGACAGTGACATTGGTGTTCACTTACTTAGCTTACACGTTGGCTTGTGTTTTCTTTTCAAGCAAATTGAAGAAATAATTTTTAGTCATCAGTTGTAATGTGTAGTTGTATTTGCATCAAAATTCAGACTGGAAAACCTAATAAAGTAACTGTTTAAGAAGCTAAATATATTTATTATACATGTAATTGCTGCAAATGTTTCTGTAAAGTCAGTTATATGACCCATCAATATCCAAGAACACGGGTAGTACAGCACTACATGTATTTTTGGATATGGTAGTACAGGTACTTATTGATTTTTTTAGCGTTACTCCTTTTCTTTCTATCAGTGGCAGAACCGTTAATAATTTCACAAATCCTTATCTGGAGCTCTGACCTTGACCTTTCACCACTCAAAATGTGCTGCTCTATGAGATACACATGCATGCCAAATATCAAGTTGTTATCTTCAAGATTGCAAAAGTTATGACCAAGGTTAAATTTTTGTAACAGAATGACAGACAGACAGGCCTAAAACAATATGACCCCCCCCCCCCTCCCCCGATCATTTGATCCGGGGGCATAAAAAAAACAGATTCAGTACATTAAAAAATGACATGAACCCCCTACAGTGAAATACATTGCAAACCTTTCTGATGAGCTGTTGCTTTCTACCGGATGCTGCTCAGACAGCGTCCCTCGGATGATGCAAAGTTACTTCAGCAATTTAGCCCAGGAAAACAGCATTGTTTAAACTTTCACAGATCGCAAATGTTTGTTTATTTGCTGATCACATCTGATCAGCATTGTGCCCTTGGAATTAGAAAAGCATGTCCTAAACTAAACTTCTAAAGTAAACAAATCACTCGTATTTCTTCGTTTTCTAGTTCGACTTTTCTCGTCGTCAATAAAGTATTTCCTTCCATTTAAACTAATTAATTGTTGTTTAAGCCTCACCCTGGGTATACGGATACTTTGATAACAGATGGCACTTCGATAACAAATAACAACAAAAGCCACGCCCGAGAGGTAAGTTCATCAGTTTTTTTAAAGTTATATAATAAAGATTAGTTTTTGAGACAAGGCACATGGTCGAGTTTATAAATGGTGTATCCTTTTCTATTGCAAAGAAAAACATCACGGAAGAATGGTAGATTTTTCCCCAAAAATAAAAATTCGGTCCGAAAACAGCATAAACTGGATGAATAGTAAACATTTCAACAAAATAAAACTGCTTAGCAATATTGCAAGAAAGTGTTTGATAATCCAGCATATAGAAAGGTCACTGTGCTTCAAATACTGAAATTTTGATAGTATTCAATGAAATATAAACGAAGATAGAGCATGTTTTAATAGGTGGTATTCATGCAGTTGCGGATACTTTGATTCCCGATATAGGGCACTTCGGATGGAGACTTTCAACAAATTGGGCACTCCGATAACCGAGTTTTATCTTCTACCTGAAATGCATTTATGTAAATTATGGCTATTCTTACCAAACATTTTGAATTACGAATCCATTTGCATTGTCAAGCCCGACACATTGGGAATCTATGCATACATTTAACGTTATTACATACACATGTAAAATATAACCAATGGCGTTGTTCGTTTTCAAACATCTTATTACTATTAATTTATATACTTAATATTATAAGCGCAAATTTTAAATAAGAGTCATATGCTTATATCTGAAGTAATATATTTCAAGTGACAACCAAAAATAATTGTCTTGATAATAAACTTGTTTTTAAGTGGTAAATTGAGATCAAGAGAAATGAAAATACGACGGATCATGTGGATAAACACGACTGTGTTCAATTGAACTTATAGCAGGGCTCTAGATAAGTGGAGCAGGGGGTCTTAAAGCGGCCAATACACCTCACAAAATCGATTGTCATTGGTGCTCATTTGAATCGCATCATGAAGACGATACTAATGCGTAGTCACAAAATTATAAGAGATTGGAAAAGTCCCTTTATATTGAGCTCTACTTATTGGAAGCACTTTCCTTTACACTTCCCTTTCCTTTATATTATCATATTCCAAAGGGATAAGAACATGTTTCGGTAATTCGTTTTTAATTTACGTCAGTATATACATTTTTATTTATTGTCTGCTTACCATAGCAATATTCCACAGCGAATGCTGCATTTCTGATTCAAAAAATAATGTGTGTTATATCTGGTAAAAAGTGTCGAGTTATCTGGAATCGAAGTGCCACTGTCTTTGAGATGATCACCTTTTCCGTAAAAGAAGTGACCATGAAAATTTGGCATCCGACTCTTAAAACATTTGAATTTCTTCAAATACATTATTCAACTAAAATTTAACATGTTATAACATTAATGGACATATTGATCTTTCATTTCGATTAGTTGGCACGTTCTTGTATTTTTATTTTGTTGAAATACGTACTGATCATCGAATTCATGACGATTATCGATGAAATTTTATCTCTTTTTTATAATCCACTGTTTTTTTCTCACGACTTTCTTGCTCCGCAATACGAAGTACTATACCATTTATCGACCAAACAATGTTACGTGTCTGAAAACCAGAACTTATTCTTATACACATACCTGCTGAAAACCAAATGAACAGAACATAAAATTTAAATGCAAAAAAGCTGAAGAACTCAACTCTCGCGCGTGGCTTTTGTTGTTATCTGGTAACGAAGTGCCATCTGTTATCAAAGTATCCGCATACCCGGCATGAGCCTAAGAGGTTGCTAATAACCAACTACAATTTCGTTTAACTAAAGCGAACATCGAAATGAATGGTTGGACAGTGTTAACTTTCCAAGCAACGAGAAATAGATTTCCCGCGATACTGCGTCACGATATTATCGTATTGTAATAATCGCTCGACTTACTAAGGTCCGAACCTTTCAAATCGATTTCACAACGAGGTTAATGTCTTGTCGTTTATTGGGCGTATAATTATATTTTCTGACATGTTAAGTCGTTCTCGCAAACAAGATGTCCGTCTGAAAGTTATTTCGTTGCTTACGACTTAAAGGGGGCACACTACAGTTTTTCACAAATCGGCTACTGGCTGCCGGGGTGGGGGCACTGTCCGTCCTCACAGCTAACACAACATCTACACCTGAAATCATACAAAACATATCTTCAGTATTGTTGGGGGTATGTCTTCCAAAAAATACATGGATAGCCATGGTGCACCCACTTGCTGTATATTTTTATCATGGAAAATCAGCCAATTTAGGGGTCTGAATGTCACCTGTTTTCGAGGCCATTTCTGTGATTTTCAACACAAATTTACCACTAAACTGCAAATGCCAGTTCATTAAACACTTTCTGTTTTACTGCATCACTAACCAGATATTTGACCGACACCGAAGAATCCTAGGGTCATCCACGCGGTTATTTGCAGAAATTCAGTTGAGTGGAGGCACCTTTAAAATTCATGCAAAATTAGCCTTCGGAGCTAGAAACCAGCATGTACGTATTTCATGACATTGACTGCCCAGCAGACACACTGGCTAGGCACTGGACACATTTTCGAATTCACTAAGCATGCATTTCAAACCACCACCACTCAAATCTGATACTTTAAACTTGTAAAACACTATTATTGCTGCTCAGTTTTATTGTATCCCTATTTATTAGAAATTTCTCCCCTGCCAATTCGACACTAAGGCTCAAAACTGTATAGTGCTACCTTAAGAAACACCATACTATGGTAGAATCAGAAAAGTTGACTATTTTCATGAGGTTTACTCATATATGAGTGTGTACAATAAATTTTAAAATCCTGGGACGACTCGTGTATTTTTTATGCCTTGTTTTCTACACATGATAATTTGGTCATTTTCAGCACTGTTTCCCACTATCTGCAGACTGCACTACTGAGCCAGGAATTGCATTATGTTTGCAAGCAAATTTCAACAAACACTGCATTTTTGTACCCAATCATTTAAAAAATGATGTCCAAATGATAATTAACAGCCAAACACTTCTGATCAATGCATTGGTGCTGAAAAATCCTCAAAAAGCATAGCAAAAAGGTTAATTTTTTGAAAGTTTTTACATATTTTCATTAAAAAAAAGCCCTTTTAATTACATGATTTACCTTTTCTTATGCAAACCTACCACTGAATTTTCTTCTACAAACAAGCACAGTACTTTGAGTAATGTAAACATTTGATTAAACATGGCTTTGGCTGCCACAATGGACTAAAGTGACAATATCTCCCAATGAAAGGGAGGTAATCCAAAAGTGATAGAGATGACCACTGGCCAATCTTAAAAATTAACAAAAAATAGATACAGCACAGGGAAAAACAAGAACCTTGGCACTTATCAGATGGGATTAAACAAACTTGTGCACATACAAAGAAAGTATTTTCATATCATGTGAGAATCAAAGGCTTAAACAACAACTGGTTATGTGCCTGCAGTGGTCATTTGTGAACTTCCGAGTTCTAGCGCTGACTTATTGTTCAAGAGAGAGCTTGTTTAAGAATAAATGTGCTCTTTTGCTAGAGAGATGACATTTTAGGCTGTGCTTATCAGCTGTTCATGTTGTGAATGTTGATAAGTGTGGGTCTGTTTGGTGAAAGTGGACACAATTGTAGCTTAATAACATGTGTCTGGAAAGAGTTTAGTCTGTTAGAATTCAGGTTTAAGGTGGTAACCTCAAAACATCATTTATTGTGGATTTACAGTTGAGTTATTCAAAATAACATCTTTTGTGATATATAGTTAAATTAAAAGGTAAAATAAACTTTACATCAAACTGTGCATTATCGCTTACTCCAATGTAGTGTGATAAATTAATTTACTGTCCGAAACATTAAATACAAAACCGGAATACATCGCTAAACTTACCAACCGGCAAAAACATTAAAATGGCTAACCATAAAGTTCGAAGAAGTTACAAAAAATCAAGGGGGAAAAGTCAGTCATGGTTCAAACGGGGACATGTCGGCTTTAGTAGACAGACCCCACAAGAAATACAAAATATGTCGACAAGTGCCGCTGAAGATTCGCAAACTAAACGGCTATCTGTACGTGAGGCAGAAGACGTACGACACGCCGCCGAGGATATAAATGGAGCCACTTTGCCGTATCAACTGCGACCTCAACCCCAAAATGAAGAAAGGGAAGACATGGCAGAATTAGATGAAAACATCATAGTTAACATCGACTGTTTACACAACCTGGTGCGAGAAGTACACAAACAGTCATGCAGCAAACCATGTGTTAAAGTCGCAGTCACGAAACGAGCAGGCCTTTGTGTAACCGTTCAGATGAAGTGCAGCAGCTGCAAGTATCAGGCGCCGCCTGTTAACCTCACTGACACAATGAAGAAGTCGCGCGGTCCAGCAGCTGGTGTCCTCAATGACATGCTTGTTCTGCCAGTACTCAAGTCCAAACTTGGCCTGATGGATGTATCCCTTGTTCTCTCCTGCTTAAACATAAAGGCTCCAACTCAAGCATTGCTACAGAGGAAATTAAACAACATGTCTAACACAGTTTCTCGGTTAAATGAAGACCAAATGATGCACAACCAGCAATATGTCCACAGAGTTCTGCAGCTTTCCGGTAAAGAGGCCGCAGCAGACGTACAGTTTGATACATCATATGCTTCAAGACCCCAGGGAGGGTTTGAAAAGGCTAAACAAAGCTTTGCAGCCGTTATCGAGCACAATACCAAGCAGAAACTTGTGCTGTCAACAGCGATCGCAAACAAACACTGTGCCAGCAAAACGTGCGCTCATAACAACTGCTCAAAGAATTTCCCTAGTCAACAATCTATAGCATCCAGCGAACGGCATTTACTCCTTGAAAATCTAAACAACTTGGACAAGAAGAAAATTCTCAAGATACGTTCGATCACCACAGACGCAAGTGCTCAAATTGGCAAAGCGCTTAGGGATTTCAACAGTAAAAAATCATCAAATATAAAACATTACCACTGCTTCATACACAGACTTAGAACATTAGAGAAAAAAATAAGAAACATTAAACTGGATTCAAAAATGTTGGGCACACAGGATAAAACAAACTACATAAAAATGCTTGCCAGTGGTGTTCGAACACGTGTGCGAATGGAACTTCAAAATTTAAAGACAATAAAATCAAACGATGGCAATTACTTTGTAACAAGAAGTTCACAGGCTCTTGCTAACATTATTCCGTGTTTCAGCAACGATCATTCAAAGTGCTCAAAAGCGTCTACCGTGTGCCAGCACCACATGTCAAGCATTGGAAAGTACAGCGTAAAACATTTGCCATACGGACAGCACCTTCATCTTTCGAATACGGATAGCAGCCGTCTCAAAGACACTATATCAAGTACTTTTGATACCGAAACACTTCAATATGTAAGCAATCTGTACAATACAAACAGATGTGAGAGTTTGCACTCGACAATTTTCAACTATGCCCCAAAATTCACATGTTGGAAAAGGAATTTTTCCGGCCTATGCCATTCAGCAACCCATTCTCGAACACTTGGAAAAGGCAGAGCCACGGTTATTTTGGCACGCGCTTTCGGTATTAAAGTAAAACAGCATTCACAGATGTACAGGAATTTACAACATATTGACAAACGGAGCACTTATCATTCACGAAGAAAGGAATCCTTTCAATATAAGCAAACCAGATACTTTTTGCGAAAACGGGTTTCAAACCTTCCACTACTGAAAGACTCACTGTATTCATCTCAGCCATCATCTTCAGCTGGGGACCATAGTTATGGAATAAGTTATTAGATCTGTTTGCAATGTGCAGATTGACAAAGAACAATCTTAACTAGAAACAAAAACAAGAAATCAGAGATTTAAAACAATGTCAACCGTGATCAACAAACCAGTTACCTTTCACAGAATACACTTCGGGTAACCATGATGACCAGTGCATTCTCTTGTCGCCAAGCACTTTTTTCGAGAATTATTCACCGATTGGGGCTCATACGACAAACGTTCCACCTTAATGCACTTTTTGTTGTGACATATATGTGAAACATTCATTGTATCTATCAAAATCATTGTACCCAAGAAGTGCAAAAAGAACGCAAGCCGGTGTGCGAGGAAATGTATGCGCTTGCCGGCCACTGTGGCTCGCAGCACCGCATATCCATAGCGGTCATGCTCACCCACCCATAACCGGCAAGCACCTGCTGCACCTGCACCTCCAGACTTTTGTTCTACAAGGTTTTTTAGCCGTTGAACTGTGTGCAAAGAAGGGACACTTGCATAAAATGCACTGGCCATAAGCTATGACTGAAAATGCAAACAAGTATGGATATTAATGCTGTTTTTGTCCATTTTCCCCCCGGAAAAACCTTACATTTCACTATTGGACTTTCGCTTTAGCACAATAATCTTTGTAAGCAGTTGTAAATTGGTTAATATGGTCAATAAAACTTGTAAAGATCCATTAATGTGCATTAATAACAAATTGCCAATACCAGACATTGAGTTACCTCCCTTTGTTTGAGCCCTTAGTATGCTGGTGTTAGTGTTTTCCCATTGTAAATATTGTCGAAAATAAAATGCTGACATGTTCAGCAACATTTTTAAATGCAATCAAATGTTTTTGACAGGACTTGAAAAATTGACACTTTACCTTAAGGGGGCACACTACAGTTTTTCACAAATCGGCTACTGGCTGCCGGGGTGGGGGCACTGTCCGTCCTCACAGCTAACACAACATCTACACCTGAAATCATACAAAACATATCTTCAGTATTGTTGGGGGTATGTCTTCCAAAAAATACATGGATAGCCATGGTGCACCCACTTGCTGTATATTTTTATCATGGAAAATCAGCCAATTTAGGGGTCTGAATGTCACCTGTTTTCGAGGCCATTTCTGTGATTTTCAACACAAATTTACCACTAAACTGCAAATGCCAGTTCATTAAACACTTTCTGTTTTACTGCATCACTAACCAGATATTTGACCGACACCGAAGAATCCTAGGGTCATCCACGCGGTTTTTTGCAGAAATTCAGTTGAGTGGAGGCACCTTTAAAATTCATGCAAAATTAGCCTTCGGAGCTAGAAACCAGCATGTACGTATTTCATGACATTGACTGCCCAGCAGACACACTGGCTAGGCACTGGACACATTTTCGAATTCACTAAGCATGCATTTCAAACCACCACCACTCAAATCTGATACTTTAAACTTGTAAAACACTATTATTGCTGCTCAGTTTTATTGTATCCCTATTTATTAGAAATTTCTCCCCTGCCAATTCGACACTAAGGCTCAAAACTGTATAGTGCTACCTTAAGAAACACCATACTATGGTAGAATCAGGAAAGTTGACTATTTTCATGAGGTTTACTCATATATGAGTGTGTACAATAAATTTTAAAATCCTGGGACGACTCGTGTATATTTTATGCCTTGTTTTCTACACATGATAATTTGGTCATTTTCAGCACTGTTTCCCACTATCTGCAGACTGCACTACTGAGCCAGGAATTGCATTATGTTTGCAAGCAAATTTCAACAAACACTGCATTTTTGTACCCAATCATTTAAAAAATGATGTCCAAATGATAATTAACAGCCAAACACTTCTGATCAATGCATTGGTGCTGAAAAATCCTCAAAAAGCATAGCAAAAAGGTTAATTTTTTGAAAGTTTTTACATATTTTCATTTAAAAAAAGCCCATTTAATTACATGATTTACCTTTTCTTATGCAAACCTACCACTGAATTTTCTTCTACAAACAAGCACAGTACTTTGAGTAATGTAAACATTTGATTAAACATGGCTTTGGCTGCCACAATGGACTAAAGTGACAATATCTCCCAATGAAAGGGAGGTAATCCAAAAGTTATATAGATGACCACTGGCCAATCTTAAAAATTAACAAAAAATAGATACAGCACAGGGAAAAACAAGAACCTTGGCACTTATCAGATGGGATTAAACAAACTTGTGCACATACAAAGAAAGTATTTTCATATCATGTGAGAATCAAAGGCTTAAACAACAACTGGTTATGTGCCTGCAGTGGTCATTTGTGAACTTCCGAGTTCTAGCGCTGACTTATTGTTCAAGAGAGAGCTTGTTTAAGAATAAATGTGCTCTTTTGCTAGAGAGATGACATTTTAGGCTGTGCTTATCAGCTGTTCATGTTGTGAATGTTGATAAGTGTGGGTCTGTTTGGTGAAAGTGGACACAATTGTAGCTTAATAACATGTGTCTGGAAAGAGTTTAGTCTGTTAGAATTCAGGTTTAAGGTGGTAACCTCAAAACATCATTTATTGTGGATTTACAGTTGAGTTATTCAAAATAACATCTTTTGTGATATATAGTTAAATTAAAAGGTAAAATAAACTTTACATCAAACTGTGCATTATCGCTTACTCCAATGTAGTGTGATAAATTAATTTACTGTCCGAAACATTAAATACAAAACCGGAATACATCGCTAAACTTACCAACCGGCAAAAACATTAAAATGGCTAACCATAAGGTTCGAAGAAGTTACAAAAAATCAAGGGGGAAAAGTCAGTCATGGTTCAAACGGGGACATGTCGGCTTTAGTAGACAGACCCCACAAGAAATACAAAATATGTCGACAAGTGCCGCTGAAGATTCGCAAACTAAACGGCTATCTGTACGTGAGGCAGAAGACGTACGACACGCCGCCGAGGATATAAATGGAGCCACTTTGCCGTATCAACTGCGACCTCAACCCCAAAATGAAGAAAGGGAAGACATGGCAGAATTAGATGAAAACATCATAGTTAACATCGACTGTTTACACAACCTGGTGCGAGAAGTACACAAACAGTCATGCAGCAAACCATGTGTTAAAGTCGCAGTCACGAAACGAGCAGGCCTTTGTGTAACCGTTCAGATGAAGTGCAGCAGCTGCAAGTATCAGGCGCCGCCTGTTAACCTCACTGACACAATGAAGAAGTCGCGCGGTCCAGCAGCTGGTGTCCTCAATGACATGCTTGTTCTGCCAGTACTCAAGTCCAAACTTGGCCTGATGGATGTATCCCTTGTTCTCTCCTGCTTAAACATAAAGGCTCCAACTCAAGCATTGCTACAGAGGAAATTAAACAACATGTCTAACACAGTTTCTCGGTTAAATGAAGACCAAATGATGCACAACCAGCAATATGTCCACAGAGTTCTGCAGCTTTCCGGTAAAGAGGCCGCAGCAGACGTACAGTTTGATACATCATATGCTTCAAGACCCCAGGGAGGGTTTGAAAAGGCTAAACAAAGCTTTGCAGCCGTTATCGAGCACAATACCAAGCAGAAACTTGTGCTGTCAACAGCGATCGCAAACAAACACTGTGCCAGCAAAACGTGCGCTCATAACAACTGCTCAAAGAATTTCCCTAGTCAACAATCTATAGCATCCAGCGAACGGCATTTACTCCTTGAAAATCTAAACAACTTGGACAAGAAGAAAATTCTCAAGATACGTTCGATCACCACAGACGCAAGTGCTCAAATTGGCAAAGCGCTTAGGGATTTCAACAGTAAAAAATCATCAAATATAAAACATTACCACTGCTTCATACACAGACTTAGAACATTAGAGAAAAAAATAAGAAACATTAAACTGGATTCAAAAATGTTGGGCACACAGGACAAAACAAACTACATAAAAATGCTTGCCAGTGGTGTTCGAACACGTGTGCGAATGGAACTTCAAAATTTAAAGACAATAAAATCAAACGATGGCAATTACTTTGTAACAAGAAGTTCACAGGCTCTTGCTAACATTATTCCGTGTTTCAGCAACGATCATTCAAAGTGCTCAAAAGCGTCTACCGTGTGCCAGCACCACATGTCAAGCATTGGAAAGTACAGCGTAAAACATTTGCCATACGGACAGCACCTTCATCTTTCGAATACGGATAGCAGCCGTCTCAAAGACACTATATCAAGTACTTTTGATACCGAAACACTTCAATATGTAAGCAATCTGTACAATACAAACAGATGTGAGAGTTTGCACTCGACAATTTTCAACTATGCCCCAAAATTCACATGTTGGAAAAGGAATTTTTCCGGCCTATGCCATTCAGCAACCCATTCTCGAACACTTGGAAAAGGCAGAGCCACGGTTATTTTGGCACGCGCTTTCGGTATTAAAGTAAAACAGCATTCACAGATGTACAGGAATTTACAACATATTGACAAACGGAGCACTTATCATTCACGAAGAAAGGAATCCTTTCAATATAAGCAAACCAGATACTTTTTGCGAAAACGGGTTTCAAACCTTCCACTACTGAAAGACTCACTGTATTCATCTCAGCCATCATCTTCAGCTGGGGACCATAGTTATGGAATAAGTTATTAGATCTGTTTGCAATGTGCAGATTGACAAAGAACAATCTTAACTAGAAACAAAAACAAGAAATCAGAGATTTAAAACAATGTCAACCGTGATCAACAAACCAGTTACCTTTCACAGAATACACTTCGGGTAACCATGATGACCAGTGCATTCTCTTGTCGCCAAGCACTTTTTTCGAGAATTATTCACCGATTGGGGCTCATACGACAAATGTTCCACCTTAATGCACTTTTTGTTGTGACATATATGTGAAACATTCATTGTATCTATCAAAATCATTGTACCCAAGAAGTGCAAAAAGAACGCAAGCCGGTGTGCGAGGAAATGTATGCGCTTGCCGGCCACTGTGGCTCGCAGCACCGCATATCCATAGCGGTCATGCTCACCCACCCATAACCGGCAAGCACCTGCTGCACCTGCACCTCCAGACTTTTGTTCTACAAGGTTTTTTAGCCGTTGAACTGTGTGCAAAGAAGGGACACTTGCATAAAATGCACTGGCCATAAGCTATGACTGAAAATGCAAACAAGTATGGATATTAATGCTGTTTTTGTCCATTTTCCCCCCGGAAAAACCTTACATTTCACTATTGGACTTTCGCTTTAGCACAATAATCTTTGTAAGCAGTTGTAAATTGGTTAATATGGTCAATAAAACTTGTAAAGATCCATTAATGTGCATTAATAACAAATTGCCAATACCAGACATTGAGTTACCTCCCTTTGTTTGAGCCCTTAGTATGCTGGTGTTAGTGTTTTCCCATTGGAAATATTGTCGAAAATAAAATGCTGACATGTTCAGCAACATTTTTAAATGCAATTAAATGTTTTTGACAGGACTTGAAAAATTGACACTTTACCTTAAGAAACACCATACTATGGTAGAATCAGGAAAGTTGACTATTTTCATGAGGTTTACTCATATATGAGTGTGTACAATAAATTTTAAAATCCTGGGACGACTCGTGTATTTTTTATGCCTTGTTTTCTACACATGATAATTTGGTCATTTTCAGCACTGTTTCCCACTATCTGCAGACTGCACTACTGAGCCAGGAATTGCATTATGTTTGCAAGCAAATTTCAACAAACACTGCATTTTTGTACCCAATCATTTAAAAAATGATGTCCAAATGATAATTAACAGCCAAACACTTCTGATCAATGCATTGGTGCTGAAAAATCCTCAAAAAGCATAGCAAAAAGGTTAATTTTTTGAAAGTTTTTACATATTTTCATTTAAAAAAAGCCCATTTAATTACATGATTTACCTTTTCTTATGCAAACCTACCACTGAATTTTCTTCTACAAACAAGCACAGTACTTTGAGTAATGTAAACATTTGATTAAACATGGCTTTGGCTGCCACAATGGACTAAAGTGACAATATCTCCCAATGAAAGGGAGGTAATCCAAAAGTTATAGAGATGACCACTGGCCAATCTTAAAAATTAACAAAAAATAGATACAGCACAGGGAAAAACAAGAACCTTGGCACTTATCAGATGGGATTAAACAAACTTGTGCACATACAAAGAAAGTATTTTCATATCATGTGAGAATCAAAGGCTTAAACAACAACTGGTTATGTGCCTGCAGTGGTCATTTGTGAACTTCCGAGTTCTAGCGCTGACTTATTGTTCAAGAGAGAGCTTGTTTAAGAATAAATGTGCTCTTTTGCTAGAGAGATGACATTTTAGGCTGTGCTTATCAGCTGTTCATGTTGTGAATGTTGATAAGTGTGGGTCTGTTTGGTGAAAGTGGACACAATTGTAGCTTAATACCATGTGTCTGGAAAGAGTTTAGTCTGTTAGAATTCAGGTTTAAGGTGGTAACCTCAAAACATCATTTATTGTGGATTTACAGTTGAGTTATTCAAAATAACATCTTTTGTGATATATAGTTAAATTAAAAGGTAAAATAAACTTTACATCAAACTGTGCATTATCGCTTACTCCAATGTAGTGTGATAAATTAATTTACTGTCCGAAACATTAAATACAAAACCGGAATACATCGCTAAACTTACCAACCGGCAAAAACATTAAAATGGCTAACCATAAGGTTCGAAGAAGTTACAAAAAATCAAGGGGGAAAAGTCAGTCATGGTTCAAACGGGGACATGTCGGCTTTAGTAGACAGACCCCACAAGAAATACAAAATATGTCGACAAGTGCCGCTGAAGATTCGCAAACTAAACGGCTATCTGTACGTGAGGCAGAAGACGTACGACACGCCGCCGAGGATATAAATGGAGCCACTTTGCCGTATCAACTGCGACCTCAACCCCAAAATGAAGAAAGGGAAGACATGGCAGAATTAGATGAAAACATCATAGTTAACATCGACTGTTTACACAACCTGGTGCGAGAAGTACACAAACAGTCATGCAGCAAACCATGTGTTAAAGTCGCAGTCACGAAACGAGCAGGCCTTTGTGTAACCGTTCAGATGAAGTGCAGCAGCTGCAAGTATCAGGCGCCGCCTGTTAACCTCACTGACACAATGAAGAAGTCGCGCGGTCCAGCAGCTGGTGTCCTCAATGACATGCTTGTTCTGCCAGTACTCAAGTCCAAACTTGGCCTGATGGATGTATCCCTTGTTCTCTCCTGCTTAAACATAAAGGCTCCAACTCAAGCATTGCTACAGAGGAAATTAAACAACATGTCTAACACAGTTTCTCGGTTAAATGAAGACCAAATGATGCACAACCAGCAATATGTCCACAGAGTTCTGCAGCTTTCCGGTAAAGAGGCCGCAGCAGACGTACAGTTTGATACATCATATGCTTCAAGACCCCAGGGAGGGTTTGAAAAGGCTAAACAAAGCTTTGCAGCCGTTATCGAGCACAATACCAAGCAGAAACTTGTGCTGTCAACAGCGATCGCAAACAAACACTGTGCCAGCAAAACGTGCGCTCATAACAACTGCTCAAAGAATTTCCCTAGTCAACAATCTATAGCATCCAGCGAACGGCATTTACTCCTTGAAAATCTAAACAACTTGGACAAGAAGAAAATTCTCAAGATACGTTCGATCACCACAGACGCAAGTGCTCAAATTGGCAAAGCGCTTAGGGATTTCAACAGTAAAAAATCATCAAATATAAAACATTACCACTGCTTCATACACAGACTTAGAACATTAGAGAAAAAAATAAGAAACATTAAACTGGATTCAAAAATGTTGGGCACACAGGACAAAACAAACTACATAAAAATGCTTGCCAGTGGTGTTCGAACACGTGTGCGAATGGAACTTCAAAATTTAAAGACAATAAAATCAAACGATGGCAATTACTTTGTAACAAGAAGTTCACAGGCTCTTGCTAACATTATTCCGTGTTTCAGCAACGATCATTCAAAGTGCTCAAAAGCGTCTACCGTGTGCCAGCACCACATGTCAAGCATTGGAAAGTACAGCGTAAAACATTTGCCATACGGACAGCACCTTCATCTTTCGAATACGGATAGCAGCCGTCTCAAAGACACTATATCAAGTACTTTTGATACCGAAACACTTCAATATGTAAGCAATCTGTACAATACAAACAGATGTGAGAGTTTGCACTCGACAATTTTCAACTATGCCCCAAAATTCACATGTTGGAAAAGGAATTTTTCCGGCCTATGCCATTCAGCAACCCATTCTCGAACACTTGGAAAAGGCAGAGCCACGGTTATTTTGGCACGCGCTTTCGGTATTAAAGTAAAACAGCATTCACAGATGTACAGGAATTTACAACATATTGACAAACGGAGCACTTATCATTCACGAAGAAAGGAATCCTTTCAATATAAGCACACCAGATACTTTTTGCGAAAACGGGTTTCAAACCTTCCACTACTGAAAGACTCACTGTATTCATCTCAGCCATCATCTTCAGCTGGGGACCATAGTTATGGAATAAGTTATTAGATCTGTTTGCAATGTGCAGATTGACAAAGAACAATCTTAACTAGAAACAAAAACAAGAAATCAGAGATTTAAAACAATGTCAACCGTGATCAACAAACCAGTTACCTTTCACAGAATACACTTCGGGTAACCATGATGACCAGTGCATTCTCTTGTCGCCAAGCACTTTTTTCGAGAATTATTCACCGATTGGGGCTCATACGACAAATGTTCCACCTTAATGCACTTTTTGTTGTGACATATATGTGAAACATTCATTGTATCTATCAAAATCATTGTACCCAAGAAGTGCAAAAAGAACGCAAGCCGGTGTGCGAGGAAATGTATGCGCTTGCCGGCCACTGTGGCTCGCAGCACCGCATATCCATAGCGGTCATGCTCACCCACCCATAACCGGCAAGCACCTGCTGCACCTGCACCTCCAGACTTTTGTTCTACAAGGTTTTTTAGCCGTTGAACTGTGTGCAAAGAAGGGACACTTGCATAAAATGCACTGGCCATAAGCTATGACTGAAAATGCAAACAAGTATGGATATTAATGCTGTTTTTGTCCATTTTCCCCCCGGAAAAACCTTACATTTCACTATTGGACTTTCGCTTTAGCACAATAATCTTTGTAAGCAGTTGTAAATTGGTTAATATGGTCAATAAAACTTGTAAAGATCCATTAATGTGCATTAATAACAAATTGCCAATACCAGACATTGAGTTACCTCCCTTTGTTTGAGCCCTTAGTATGCTGGTGTTAGTGTTTTCCCATTGGAAATATTGTCGAAAATAAAATGCTGACATTTTCAGCAACATTTTTAAATGCAATTAAATGTTTTTGACAGGACTTGAAAAATTGACACTTTACCTTAAGGGGGCACACTACAGTTTTTCACAAATCGGCTACTGGCTGCCGGGGTGGGGGCACTGTCCGTCCTCACAGCTAACACAACATCTACACCTGAAATCATACAAAACATATCTTCAGTATTGTTGGGGGTATGTCTTCCAAAAAATACATGGATAGCCATGGTGCACCCACTTGCTGTATATTTTTATCATGGAAAATCAGCCAATTTAGGGGTCTGAATGTCACCTGTTTTCGAGGCCATTTCTGTGATTTTCAACACAAATTTACCACTAAACTGCAAATGCCAGTTCATTAAACACTTTCTGTTTTACTGCATCACTAACCAGATATTTGACCGACACCGAAGAATCCTAGGGTCATCCACGCGTTTTTTTGCAGAAATTCAGTTGAGTGGAGGCACCTTTAAAATTCATGCAAAATTAGCCTTCGGAGCTAGAAACCAGCATGTACGTATTTCATGACATTGACTGCCCAGCAGACACACTGGCTAGGCACTGGACACATTTTCGAATTCACTAAGCATGCATTTCAAACCACCACCACTCAAATCTGATACTTTAAACTTGTAAAACACTATTATTGCTGCTCAGTTTTATTGTATCCCTATTTATTAGAAATTTCTCCCCTGCCAATTCGACACTAAGGCTCAAAACTGTATAGTGCTACCTTAAGAAACACCATACTATGGTAGAATCAGGAAAGTTGACTATTTTCATGAGGTTTACTCATATATGAGTGTGTACAATACATTTTAAAATCCTGGGACGACTCGTGTATTTTTTATGCCTTGTTTTCTACACATGATAATTTGGTCATTTTCAGCACTGTTTCCCACTATCTGCAGACTGCACTACTGAGCCAGGAATTGCATTATGTTTGCAAGCAAATTTCAACAAACACTGCATTTTTGTACCCAATCATTTAAAAAATGATGTCCAAATGATAATTAACAGCCAAACACTTCTGATCAATGCATTGGTGCTGAAAAATCCTCAAAAAGCATAGCAAAAAGGTTAATTTTTTGAAAGTTTTTACATATTTTCATTTAAAAAAAGCCCATTTAATTACATGATTTACCTTTTCTTATGCAAACCTACCACTGAATTTTCTTCTACAAACAAGCACAGTACTTTGAGTAATGTAAACATTTGATTAAACATGGCTTTGGCTGCCACAATGGACTAAAGTGACAATATCTCCCAATGAAAGGGAGGTAATCCAAAAGTTATAGAGATGACCACTGGCCAATCTTAAAAATTAACAAAAAATAGATACAGCACAGGGATAAACAAGAACCTTGGCACTTATCAGATGGGATTAAACAAACTTGTGCACATACAAAGAAAGTATTTTCATATCATGTGAGAATCAAAGGCTTAAACAACAACTGGTTATGTGCCTGCAGTGGTCATTTGTGAACTTCCGAGTTCTAGCGCTGACTTATTGTTCAAGAGAGAGCTTGTTTAAGAATAAATGTGCTCTTTTGCTAGAGAGATGACATTTTAGGCTGTGCTTATCAGCTGTTCATGTTGTGAATGTTGATAAGTGTGGGTCTGTTTGGTGAAAGTGGACACAATTGTAGCTTAATAACATGTGTCTGGAAAGAGTTTAGTCTGTTAGAATTCAGGTTTAAGGTGGTAACCTCAAAACATCATTTATTGTGGATTTACAGTTGAGTTATTCAAAATAACATCTTTTGTGATATATAGTTAAATTAAAAGGTAAAATAAACTTTACATCAAACTGTGCATTATCGCTTACTCCAATGTAGTGTGATAAATTAATTTACTGTCCGAAACATTAAATACAAAACCGGAATACATCGCTAAACTTACCAACCGGCAAAAACATTAAAATGGCTAACCATAAGGTTCGAAGAAGTTACAAAAAATCAAGGGGGAAAAGTCAGTCATGGTTCAAACGGGGACATGTCGGCTTTAGTAGACAGACCCCACAAGAAATACAAAATATGTCGACAAGTGCCGCTGAAGATTCGCAAACTAAACGGCTATCTGTACGTGAGGCAGAAGACGTACGACACGCCGCCGAGGATATAAATGGAGCCACTTTGCCGTATCAACTGCGACCTCAACCCCAAAATGAAGAAAGGGAAGACATGGCAGAATTAGATGAAAACATCATAGTTAACATCGACTGTTTACACAACCTGGTGCGAGAAGTACACAAACAGTCATGCAGCAAACCATGTGTTAAAGTCGCAGTCACGAAACGAGCAGGCCTTTGTGTAACCGTTCAGATGAAGTGCAGCAGCTGCAAGTATCAGGCGCCGCCTGTTAACCTCACTGACACAATGAAGAAGTCGCGCGGTCCAGCAGCTGGTGTCCTCAATGACATGCTTGTTCTGCCAGTACTCAAGTCCAAACTTGGCCTGATGGATGTATCCCTTGTTCTCTCCTGCTTAAACATAAAGGCTCCAACTCAAGCATTGCTACAGAGGAAATTAAACAACATGTCTAACACAGTTTCTCGGTTAAATGAAGACCAAATGATGCACAACCAGCAATATGTCCACAGAGTTCTGCAGCTTTCCGGTAAAGAGGCCGCAGCAGACGTACAGTTTGATACATCATATGCTTCAAGACCCCAGGGAGGGTTTGAAAAGGCTAAACAAAGCTTTGCAGCCGTTATCGAGCACAATACCAAGCAGAAACTTGTGCTGTCAACAGCGATCGCAAACAAACACTGTGCCAGCAAAACGTGCGCTCATAACAACTGCTCAAAGAATTTCCCTAGTCAACAATCTATAGCATCCAGCGAACGGCATTTACTCCTTGAAAATCTAAACAACTTGGACAAGAAGAAAATTCTCAAGATACGTTCGATCACCACAGACGCAAGTGCTCAAATTGGCAAAGCGCTTAGGGATTTCAACAGTAAAAAATCATCAAATATAAAACATTACCACTGCTTCATACACAGACATAGAACATTAGAGAAAAAAATAAGAAACATTAAACTGGATTCAAAAATGTTGGGCACACAGGACAAAACAAACTACATAAAAATGCTTGCCAGTGGTGTTCGAACACGTGTGCGAATGGAACTTCAAAATTTAAAGACAATAAAATCAAACGATGGCAATTACTTTGTAACAAGAAGTTCACAGGCTCTTGCTAACATTATTCCGTGTTTCAGCAACGATCATTCAAAGTGCTCAAAAGCGTCTACCGTGTGCCAGCACCACATGTCAAGCATTGGAAAGTACAGCGTAAAACATTTGCCATACGGACAGCACCTTCATCTTTCGAATACGGATAGCAGCCGTCTCAAAGACACTATATCAAGTACTTTTGATACCGAAACACTTCAATATGTAAGCAATCTGTACAATACAAACAGATGTGAGAGTTTGCACTCGACAATTTTCAACTATGCTCCAAACTTCACATGTTGGAAAAGGAATTTTTCCGGCCTATGCCATTCAGCAACCCATTCTCGAACACTTGGAAAAGGCAGAGCCACGGTTATTTTGGCACGCGCTTTCGGTATTAAAGTAAAACAGCATTCACAGATGTACAGGAATTTACAACATATTGACAAACGGAGCACTTATCATTCACGAAGAAAGGAATCCTTTCAATATAAGCAAACCAGATACTTTTTGCGAAAACGGGTTTCAAACCTTCCACTACTGAAAGACTCACTGTATTCATCTCAGCCATCATCTTCAGCTGGGGACCATAGTTATGGAATAAGTTATTAGATCTGTTTGCAATGTGCAGATTGACAAAGAACAATCTTAACTAGAAACAAAAACAAGAAATCAGAGATTTAAAACAATGTCAACCGTGATCAACAAACCAGTTACCTTTCACAGAATACACTTCGGGTAACCATGATGACCAGTGCATTCTCTTGTCGCCAAGCACTTTTTTCGAGAATTATTCACCGATTGGGGCTCATACGACAAATGTTCCACCTTAATGCACTTTTTGTTGTGACATATATGTGAAACATTCATTGTATCTATCAAAATCATTGTACCCAAGAAGTGCAAAAAGAACGCAAGCCGGTGTGCGAGGAAATGTATGCGCTTGCCGGCCACTGTGGCTCGCAGCACCGCATATCCATAGCGGTCATGCTCACCCACCCATAACCGGCAAGCACCTGCTGCACCTGCACCTCCAGACTTTTGTTCTACAAGGTTTTTTAGCCGTTGAACTGTGTGCAAAGAAGGGACACTTGCATAAAATGCACTGGCCATAAGCTATGACTGAAAATGCAAACAAGTATGGATATTAATGCTGTTTTTGTCCATTTTCCCCCCGGAAAAACCTTACATTTCACTATTGGACTTTCGCTTTAGCACAATAATCTTTGTAAGCAGTTGTAAATTGGTTAATATGGTCAATAAAACTTGTAAAGATCCATTAATGTGCATTAATAACAAATTGCCAATACCAGACATTGAGTTACCTCCCTTTGTTTGAGCCCTTAGTATGCTGGTGTTAGTGTTTTCCCATTGGAAATATTGTCGAAAATAAAATGCTGACATGTTCAGCAACATTTTTAAATGCAATTAAATGTTTTTGACAGGACTTGAAAAATTGACACTTTACCTTAAGGGGGCACACTACAGTTTTTCACAAATCGGCTACTGGCTGCCGGGGTGGGGGCACTGTCCGTCCTCACAGCTAACACAACATCTACACCTGAAATCATACAAAACATATCTTCAGTATTGTTGGGGGTATGTCTTCCAAAAAATACATGGATAGCCATGGTGCACCCACTTGCTGTATATTTTTATCATGGAAAATCAGCCAATTTAGGGGTCTGAATGTCACCTGTTTTCGAGGCCATTTCTGTGATTTTCAACACAAATTTACCACTAAACTGCAAATGCCAGTTCATTAAACACTTTCTGTTTTACTGCATCACTAACCAGATATTTGACCGACACCGAAGAATCCTAGGGTCATCCACGCGTTTTTTTGCAGAAATTCAGTTGAGTGGAGGCACCTTTAAAATTCATGCAAAATTAGCCTTCGGAGCTAGAAACCAGCATGTACGTATTTCATGACATTGACTGCCCAGCAGACACACTGGCTAGGCACTGGACACATTTTCGAATTCACTAAGCATGCATTTCAAACCACCACCACTCAAATCTGATACTTTAAACTTGTAAAACACTATTATTGCTGCTCAGTTTTATTGTATCCCTATTTATTAGAAATTTCTCCCCTGCCAATTCGACACTAAGGCTCAAAACTGTATAGTGCTACCTTAAGGGGGCACACTACAGTTTTCACAAATCGGCTACTGGCTGCCGGGGTGGGGGCACTGTCCGTCCTCACAGCTAACACAACATCTACACCTGTAATCATACAAAACATATCTTCAGTATTGTTGGGGGTATGTCTTCCAAAAAATACATGGATAGCCATGGTGCACCCACTTGCTGTATATTTTTATCATGGAAAATCAGCCAATTTAGGGGTCTGAATGTCACCTGTTTTCGAGGCCATTTCTGTGATTTTCAACACAAATTTACCACTAAACTGCAAATGCCAGTTCATTAAACACTTTCTGTTTTACTGCATCACTAACCAGATATTTGACCGACACCGAAGAATCCTAGGGTCATCCACGCGTTTTTTTGCAGAAATTCAGTTGAGTGGAGGCACCTTTAAAATTCATGCAAAATTAACCTTCGGAGCTAGAAACCAGCATGTACGTATTTCATGACATTGACTGCCCAGCAGACACACTGGCTAGGCACTGGACACATTTTCGAATTCACTAAGCATGCATTTCAAACCACCACCACTCAAATCTGATACTTTAAACTTGTAAAACACTATTATTGCTGCTCAGTTTTATTGTATCCCTATTTATTAGAAATTTCTCCCCTGCCAATTCGACACTAAGGCTCAAAACTGTATAGTGCTACCTTAAGAAACACCATACTATGGTAGAATCAGGAAAGTTGACTATTTTCATGAGGTTTACTCATATATGAGTGTGTACAATAAATTTTAAAATCCTGGGACGACTCGTGTATTTTTTATGCCTTGTTTTCTACACATGATAATTTGGTCATTTTCAGCACTGTTTCCCACTATCTGCAGACTGCACTACTAAGCCAGGAATTGCATTATGTTTGCAAGCAAATTTCAACAAACACTGCATTTTTGTACCCAATCATTTAAAAAATGATGTCCAAATGATAATTAACAGCCAAACACTTCTGATCAATGCATTGGTGCTGAAAAATCCTCAAAAAGCATAGCAAAAAGGTTAATTTTTTGAAAGTTTTTACATATTTTCATTTAAAAAAAGCCCATTTAATTACATGATTTACCTTTTCTTATGCAAACCTACCACTGAATTTTCTTCTACAAACAAGCACAGTACTTTGAGTAATGTAAACATTTGATTAAACATGGCTTTGGCTGCCACAATGGACTAAAGTGACAATATCTCCCAATGAAAGGGAGGTAATCCAAAAGTTATAGAGATGACCACTGGCCAATCTTAAAAATTAACAAAAAATAGATACAGCACAGGGAAAAACAAGAACCTTGGCACTTATCAGATGGGATTAAACAAACTTGTGCACATACAAAGAAAGTATTTTCATATCATGTGAGAATCAAAGGCTTAAACAACAACTGGTTATGTGCCTGCAGTGGTCATTTGTGAACTTCCGAGTTCTAGCGCTGACTTATTGTTCAAGAGAGAGCTTGTTTAAGAATAAATGTGCTCTTTTGCTAGAGAGATGACATTTTAGGCTGTGCTTATCAGCTGTTCATGTTGTGAATGTTGATAAGTGTGGGTCTGTTTGGTGAAAGTGGACACAATTGTAGCTTAATAACATGTGTCTGGAAAGAGTTTAGTCTGTTAGAATTCAGGTTTAAGGTGGTAACCTCAAAACATCATTTATTGTGGATTTACAGTTGAGTTATTCAAAATAACATCTTTTGTGATATATAGTTAAATTAAAAGGTAAAATAAACTTTACATCAAACTGTGCATTATCGCTTACTCCAATGTAGTGTGATAAATTAATTTACTGTCCGAAACATTAAATACAAAACCGGAATACATCGCTAAACTTACCAACCGGCAAAAACATTAAAATGGCTAACCATAAGGTTCGAAGAAGTTACAAAAAATCAAGGGGGAAAAGTCAGTCATGGTTCAAACGGGGACATGTCGGCTTTAGTAGACAGACCCCACAAGAAATACAAAATATGTCGACAAGTGCCGCTGAAGATTCGCAAACTAAACGGCTATCTGTACGTGAGGCAGAAGACGTACGACACGCCGCCGAGGATATAAATGAAGCCACTTTGCCGTATCAACTGCGACCTCAACCCCAAAATGAAGAAAGGGAAGACATGGCAGAATTAGATGAAAACATCATAGTTAACATCGACTGTTTACACAACCTGGTGCGAGAAGTACACAAACAGTCATGCAGCAAACCATGTGTTAAAGTCGCAGTCACGAAACGAGCAGGCCTTTGTGTAACCGTTCAGATGAAGTGCAGCAGCTGCAAGTATCAGGCGCCGCCTGTTAACCTCACTGACACAATGAAGAAGTCGCGCGGTCCAGCAGCTGGTGTCCTCAATGACATGCTTGTTCTGCCAGTACTCAAGTCCAAACTTGGCCTGATGGATGTATCCCTTGTTCTCTCCTGCTTAAACATAAAGGCTCCAACTCAAGCATTGCTACAGAGGAAATTAAACAACATGTCTAACACAGTTTCTCGGTTAAATGAAGACCAAATGATGCACAACCAGCAATATGTCCACAGAGTTCTGCAGCTTTCCGGTAAAGAGGCCGCAGCAGACGTACAGTTTGATACATCATATGCTTCAAGACCCCAGGGAGGGTTTGAAAAGGCTAAACAAAGCTTTGCAGCCGTTATCGAGCACAATACCAAGCAGAAACTTGTGCTGTCAACAGCGATCGCAAACAAACACTGTGCCAGCAAAACGTGCGCTCATAACAACTGCTCAAAGAATTTCCCTTGTCAACAATCTATAGCATCCAGCGAACGGCATTTACTCCTTGAAAATCTAAACAACTTGGACAAGAAGAAAATTCTCAAGATACGTTCGATCACCACAGACGCAAGTGCTCAAATTGGCAAAGCGCTTAGGGATTTCAACAGTAAAAAATCATCAAATATAAAACATTACCACTGCTTCATACACAGACTTAGAACATTATAGAAAAAAATAAGAAACATTAAACTGGATTCAAAAATGGTGGGCACACAGGACAAAACAAACTACATAAAAATGCTTGCCAGTGGTGTTCGAACACGTGTGCGAATGGAACTTCAAAATTTAAAGACAATAAAATCAAACGATGGCAATTACAAGTTCACAGGCTCTTGCTAACATTATTCCGTGTTTCAGCAACGATCATTCAAAGTGCTCAAAAGCGTCTACCGTGTGCCAGCACCACATGTCAAGCATTGGAAAGTACAGCGTAAAACATTTGCCATACGGACAGCACCTTCATCTTTCGAATACGGATAGCAGCCGTCTCAAAGACACTATATCAAGTACTTTTGATACCGAAACACTTCAATATGTAAGCAATCTGTACAATACAAACAGATGTG
The DNA here is from genome assembly GCF_020536995.1 of Dreissena polymorpha. Taxonomy (NCBI): domain Eukaryota; kingdom Metazoa; phylum Mollusca; class Bivalvia; order Myida; family Dreissenidae; genus Dreissena; species Dreissena polymorpha. The sequence goes on along the minus strand of NC_068358.1, from coordinate 62,243,878 downwards.
AGAGTTTGCACTCGACAATTTTCAACTATGCCCCAAAATTCACATGTTGGAAAAGGAATTTTTCCGGCCTATGCCATTCAGCAACCCATTCTCGAACACTTGGAAAAGGCAGAGCCACGGTTATTTTGGCACGCGCTTTCGGTATTAAAGTAAAACAGCATTCACAGATGTACAGGAATTTACAACATATTGACAAACGGAGCACTTATCATTCACGAAGAAAGGAATCCTTTCAATATAAGCAAACCAGATACTTTTTGCGAAAACGGGTTTCAAACCTTCCACTACTTAAAGACTCACTGTATTCATCTCAGCCATCATCTTCAGCTGGGGACCATAGTTATGGAATAAGTTATTAGATCTGTTTGCAATGTGCAGATTGACAAAGAACAATCTTAACTCGAAACAAAAACAAGAAATCAGAGATTTAAAACAATGTCAACCGTGATCAACAAACCAGTTACCTTTCACAGAATACACTTCGGGTAACCATGATGACCAGTGCATTCTCTTGTCGCCAAGCACTTTTTTCGAGAATTATTCACCGATTGGGGCTCATACGACAAATGTTCCACCTTAATGCACTTTTTGTTGTGACATATATGTGAAACATTCATTGTATCTATCAAAATCATTGTACCCAAGAAGTGCAAAAAGAACGCAAGCCGGTGTGCGAGGAAATGTATGCGCTTGCCGGCCACTGTGGCTCGCAGCACCGCATATCCATAGCGGTCATGCTCACCCACCCATAACCGGCAAGCACCTGCTGCACCTGCACCTCCAGACTTTTGTTCTACAAGGTTTTTTAGCCGTTGAACTGTGTGCAAAGAAGGAACACTTGCATAAAATGCACTGGCCATAAGCTATGACTGAAAATGCAAACAAGTATGGATATTAATGCTGTTTTTGTCCATTTTCCCCCCGGAAAAACCTTACATTTCACTATTGGACTTTCGCTTTAGCACAATAATCTTTGTAAGCAGTTGTAAATTGGTTAATATGGTCAATAAAACTTGTAAAGATCCATTAATGTGCATTAATAACAAATTGCCAATACCAGACATTGAGTTACCTCCCTTTGTTTGAGCCCTTAGTATGCTGGTGTTAGTGTTTTCCCATTGGAAATATTGTCGAAAATAAAATGCTGACATGTTCAGCAACATTTTTAAATGCAATTAAATGTTTTTGACAGGACTTGAAAAATTGACACTTTACCTTAAGGGGGCACACTACAGTTTTTCACAAATCGGCTACTGGCTGCCGGGGTGGGGGCACTGTCCGTCCTCACAGCTAACACAACATCTACACCTGAAATCATACAAAACATATCTTCAGTATTGTTGGGGGTATGTCTTCCAAAAAATACATGGATAGCCATGGTGCACCCACTTGCTGTATATTTTTATCATGGAAAATCAGCCAATTTAGGGGTCTGAATGTCACCTGTTTTCGAGGCCATTTCTGTGATTTTCAACACAAATTTACCACTAAACTGCAAATGCCAGTTCATTAAACACTTTCTGTTTTACTGCATCACTAACCAGATATTTGACCGACACCGAAGAATCCTAGGGTCATCCACGCGGTTTTTTGCAGAAATTCAGTTGAGTGGAGGCACCTTTAAAATTCATGCAAAATTAGCCTTCGGAGCTAGAAACCAGCATGTACGTATTTCATGACATTGACTGCCCAGCAGACACACTGGCTAGGCACTGGACACATTTTCGAATTCACTAAGCATGCATTTCAAACCACCACCACTCAAATCTGATACTTTAAACTTGTAAAACACTATTATTGCTGCTCAGTTTTATTGTATCCCTATTTATTAGAAATTTCTCCCCTGCCAATTCGACACTAAGGCTCAAAACTGTATAGTGCTACCTTAAGAAACACCATACTATTGTAGAATCAGGAAAGTTGACTATTTTCATGAGGTTTACTCATATATGAGTGTGTACAATAAATTTTAAAATCCTGGGACGACTCGTGTATTTTTTATGCCTTGTTTTCTACACATGATAATTTGGTCATTTTCAGCACTGTTTCCCACTATCTGCAGACTGCACTACTGAGCCAGGAATTGCATTATGTTTGCAAGCAAATTTCAACAAACACTGCATTTTTGTACCCAATCATTTAAAAAATGATGTCCAAATGATAGTTAACAGCCAAACACTTCTGATCAATGCATTGGTGCTGAAAAATCCTCAAAAAGCATAGCAAAACGGTTAATTTTTTGAAAGTTTTTACATATTTTCATTTAAAAAAAGCCCATTTAATTACATGATTTACCTTTTCTTATGCAAACCTACCACTGAATTTTCTTCTACAAACAAGCACAGTACTTTGAGTAATGTAAACATTTGATTAAACATGGCTTTGGCTGCCACAATGGACTAAAGTGACAATATCTGCCAATGAAAGGGAGGTAATCCAAAAGTTATAGAGATGACCACTGGCCAATCTTAAAAATTAACAAAAAATAGATACAGCACAGGGAAAAACAAGAACCTTGGCACTTATCAGATGGGATTAAACAAACTTGTGCACATACAAAGAAAGTATTTTCATATCATGTGAGAATCAAAGGCTTAAACAACAACTGGTTATGTGCCTGCAGTGGTCATTTGTGAACTTCCGAGTTCTAGCGCTGACTTATTGTTCAAGAGAGAGCTTGTTTAAGAATAAATGTGCTCTTTTGCTAGAGAGATGACATTTTAGGCTGTGCTTATCAGCTGTTCATGTTGTGAATGTTGATAAGTGTGGGTCTGTTTGGTGAAAGTGGACACAATTGTAGCTTAATAACATGTGTCTGGAAAGAGTTTAGTCTGTTAGAATTCAGGTTTAAGGTGGTAACCTCAAAACATCATTTATTGTGGATTTACAGTTGAGTTATTCAAAATAACATCTTTTGTGATATATAGTTAAATTAAAAGGTAAAATAAACTTTACATCAAACTGTGCATTATCGCTTACTCCAATGTAGTGTGATAAATTAATTTACTGTCCGAAACATTAAATACAAAACCGGAATACATCGCTAAACTTACCAACCGGCAAAAACATTAAAATGGCTAACCATAAGGTTCGAAGAAGTTACAAAAAATCAAGGGGGAAAAGTCAGTCATGGTTCAAACGGGGACATGTCGGCTTTAGTAGACAGACCCCACAAGAAATACAAAATATGTCGACAAGTGCCGCTGAAGATTCGCAAACTAAACGGCTATCTGTACGTGAGGCAGAAGACGTACGACACGCCGCCGAGGATATAAATGGAGCCACTTTGCCGTATCAACTGCGACCTCAACCCCAAAATGAAGAAAGGGAAGACATGGCAGAATTAGATGAAAACATCATAGTTAACATCGACTGTTTACACAACCTGGTGCGAGAAGTACACAAACAGTCATGCAGCAAACCATGTGTTAAAGTCGCAGTCACGAAACGAGCAGGCCTTTGTGTAACCGTTCAGATGAAGTGCAGCAGCTGCAAGTATCAGGCGCCGCCTGTTAACCTCACTGACACAATGAAGAAGTCGCGCGGTCCAGCAGCTGGTGTCCTCAATGACATGCTTGTTCTGCCAGTACTCAAGTCCAAACTTGGCCTGATGGATGTATCCCTTGTTCTCTCCTGCTTAAACATAAAGGCTCCAACTCAAGCATTGCTACAGAGGAAATTAAACAACATGTCTAACACAGTTTCTCGGTTAAATGAAGACCAAATGATGCACAACCAGCAATATGTCCACAGAGTTCTGCAGCTTTCCGGTAAAGAGGCCGCAGCAGACGTACAGTTTGATACATCATATGCTTCAAGATCCCAGGGAGGGTTTGAAAAGGCTAAACAAAGCTTTGCAGCCGTTATCGAGCACAATACCAAGCAGAAACTTGTGCTGTCAACAGCGATCGCAAACAAACACTGTGCCAGCAAAACGTGCGCTCATAACAACTGCTCAAAGAATTTCCCTAGTCAACAATCTATAGCATCCAGCGAACGGCATTTACTCCTTGAAAATCTAAACAACTTGGACAAGAAGAAAATTCTCAAGATACGTTCGATCACCACAGACGCAAGTGCTCAAATTGGCAAAGCGCTTAGGGATTTCAACAGTAAAAAATCATCAAATATAAAACATTACCACTGCTTCATACACAGACTTAGAACATTAGAGAAAAAAATAAGAAACATTAAACTGGATTCAAAAATGTTGGGCACACAGGACAAAACAAACTACATAAAAATGCTTGCCAGTGGTGTTCGAACACGTGTGCGAATGGAACTTCAAAATTTAAAGACAATAAAATCAAACGATGGCAATTACTTTGTAACAAGAAGTTCACAGGCTCTTGCTAACATTATTCCGTGTTTCAGCAACGATCATTCAAAGTGCTCAAAAGCGTCTACCGTGTGCCAGCACCACATGTCAAGCATTGGAAAGTACAGCGTAAAACATTTGCCATACGGACAGCACCTTCATCTTTCGAATACGGATAGCAGCCGTCTCAAAGACACTATATCAAGTACTTTTGATACCGAAACACTTCAATATGTAAGCAATCTGTACAATACAAACAGATGTGAGAGTTTGCACTCGACAATTTTCAACTATGCCCCAAAATTCACATGTTGGAAAAGTAATTTTTCCGGCCTATGCCATTCAGCAACCCATTCTCGAACACTTGGAAAAGGCAGAGCCACGGTTATTTTGGCACGCGCTTTCGGTATTAAAGTAAAACAGCATTCACAGATGTACAGGAATTTACAACATATTGACAAACGGAGCACTTATCATTCACGAAGAAAGGAATCCTTTCAATATAAGCAAACCAGATACTTTTTGCGAAAACGGGTTTCAAACCTTCCACTACTGAAAGACTCACTGTATTCATCTCAGCCATCATCTTCAGCTGGGGACCATAGTTATGGAATAAGTTATTAGATCTGTTTGCAATGTGCAGATTGACAAAGAACAATCTTAACTAGAAACAAAAACAAGAAATCAGAGATTTAAAACAATGTCAACCGTGATCAACAAACCAGTTACCTTTCACAGAATACACTTCGGGTAACCATGATGACCAGTGCATTCTCTTGTCGCCAAGCACTTTTTTCGAGAATTATTCACCGATTGGGGCTCATACGACAAATGTTCCACCTTAATGCACTTTTTGTTGTGACATATATGTGAAACATTCATTGTATCTATCAACATCATTGTACCCAAGAAGTGCAAAAAGAACGCAAGCCGGTGTGCGAGGAAATGTATGCGCTTGCCGGCCACTGTGGCTCGCAGCACCGCATATCCATAGCGGTCATGCTCACCCACCCATAACCGGCAAGCACCTGCTGCACCTGCACCTCCAGACTTTTGTTCTACAAGGTTTTTTAGCCGTTGAACTGTGTGCAAAGAAGGGACACTTGCATAAAATGCACTGGCCATAAGCTATGACTGAAAATGCAAACAAGTATGGATATTAATGCTGTTTTTGTCCATTTTCCCCCCGGAAAAACCTTACATTTCACTATTGGACTTTCGCTTTAGCACAATAATCTTTGTAAGCAGTTGTAAATTGGTTAATATGGTCAATACAACTTGTAAAGATCCATTAATGTGCATTAATAACAAATTGCCAATACCAGACATTGAGTTACCTCCCTTTGTTTGAGCCCTTAGTATGCTGGTGTTAGTGTTTTCCCATTGGAAATATTGTCGAAAATAAAATGCTGACATGTTCAGCAACATTTTTAAATGCAATTAAATGTTTTTGACAGGACTTGAAAAATTGACACTTTACCTTAAGGGGGCACACTACAGTTTTTCACAAATCGGCTACTGGCTGCCGGGGTGGGGGCACTGTCCGTCCTCACAGCTAACACAACATCTACACCTGAAATCATACAAAACATATATTCAGTATTGTTGGGGGTATGTCTTCCAAAAAATACATGGATAGCCATGGTGCACCCACTTGCTGTATATTTTTATCATGGAAAATCAGCCAATTTAGGGGTCTGAATGTCACCTGTTTTCGAGGCCATTTCTGTGATTTTCAACACAAATTTACCACTAAACTGCAAATGCCAGTTCATTAAACACTTTCTGTTTTACTGCATCACTAACCAGATATTTGACCGACACCGAAGAATCCTAGGGTCATCCACGCGGTTTTTTGCAGAAATTCAGTTGAGTGGAGGCACCTTTAAAATTCATGCAAAATTAGCCTTCGGAGCTAGAAACCAGCATGTACGTATTTCATGACATTGACTGCCCAGCAGACACACTGGCTAGGCACTGGACACATTTTCGAATTCACTAAGCATGCATTTCAAACCACCAATAGGCTGCATGTGCTTACTCAAGTGACATGACTAATTAACTGAACCAATCGCTGGGTAAAGACTTGGTGCATTCTCCTCGTCTAGTTTGACGTTAACATTTGATGTCTATTTGTATATCCATTTAGGTAGACTCGATATTGAACTTGATGCAAAGCAAACATAAATTAATACTATCATTAGTGGTATATCGTGTGCAAAATGTGACATTTAGATTCATAATAAAAAATAAATTGCATAAATTATAAAAGTAAAAATAACAACGGGAAAATTATTGTGCACGTGGCTCGTCTATCATCACGTATTTCGTCACAACGGCAGGTACTGGTTTCAGCTATGCTGGTTCCAGTCAAATCTATTGGTTCCAGTCAAATCTATGCGCTGAGGTTGACGCCTTGCATGAAGCACAATAATATTGGACTCGATGGTTAATTTCCAGTAAGGACCGATAAATAGATTTTTCACAAAACATAAAGATTTAGTAATGCTAATATACTTAAAATACTATATAACGAAGCTTATGTGCAATAGGCGATCAGTAAATGATAAAATCGAAGAAAACAAATAATTTTTTCCAGACACATCAATCCAGTTGGAATTTCGTTTACATACATGTTTTGGGAATTGTGTTAGTTTTGCACAAATAACGTCTCCCTAAATTTGAAAGGCGGCGTAAATGTAAAAAAAATGATATCAATTAAAGTGTTAACCGAATATAACAGATGTTATGACAATGTTAAATTTAGTTTGTTACACAAAATAACTGTAATTACCAGTTTAATAGTGTCATCTGCGAATATTTAAATACAGTGCTTAAATTATGTTAGCCACAAGTAACTGCCTATAATTTGTGTACTCAATTTATATACTTTATTTCAATGCCAATTGCTGGATAAGACTGAAAGATAAATTGCTATATGTACAAATCGATGGATGTTTATATATATATATATATATATATATATATATATATATATATATATATATTACATTATTTATGATACGCATTGTAAAGTTGTATTATGCATTCGGGAACTTCTGGGATTAAATCATTTTGCAAGATAGAGTTTACGACACAAGAAACCAACATATAATGACTTCCGACTATGTTATCCTGTCAATTCTAAGTAGTACTGTATATTTGATTCATGTTGCACAATTTTTAAATCTGTCAGGAATAAAAAAATTATTCCTGTTGCAAACGAGCAGCAACATTTACATATGCCGTCTTATCAAATAAAATTAAAATATGTTTCACAGTCCTTTCCTTCCATTTTTATCCTCCAACCTGTTAAAATATTATTTATCCTTCTTGCCCCATGTTCTCGTAAAACAGGCACAGCCAACATGAGTGTAGTGCCTTTTGACGATTTTATAGAGTAACATACATTATTGCTTGATATTATCTTCAAATTAATTTTAAGGAACATACCTCGTGAATTTGTTTAACAGGTATGACTGGATATAAGAACTCAAGTGAAAATAAAAATCACTTAAGTAACTTACAATGTACACAATTAACCATCCAACGATTTTTACGAAAGAGGTCACCACGATCAATTTAAGCTCCCCCCAACCACCCCAACATATTTTGTCTCAATAGGTCCTTATATTTTGAAAATTTTACAACTAATTTTTTAGAAAAAGTGTTTTGTATATTTAGTACATGTATTTAATATAGCAAACCGTGAAACTTCATAACCTATATCAAGGGATATTTGAGAGCGGAATATAAGAATAAACATAAAATGATCGAAACTGGGATCACCGCCTTTATATGATCAGCGCAAAACAATGGTAATTTAAACCAATATGAGGAACATCGCAATTTACCCAGAATTAGTTACAGTATAAATAAAACATGCTAGCGCAGATAGGTAATTAAATCTTATTGCCATTGCGGGACGAGCGAATAGAATACTACACATTAGTATAAAAGTGTTGTGGATATCAAAAATCTATTACAACAACGAGATGATCGGTTTTTAAATAACTAGTAAATGACCCATTTGTAAAGATATTAAAAATAAAAAGTTCGCGTTAAAATGTGTCAAACAAAGCAGGTGTACGATTTGTTAAAACCCTCGCAAGGCATTGTTTAAACTGCGTTCCCAATTTGCATAATCACACCAGTTTGTTTTCAGTTGTACTGCCGCGCGTTTTTATCTGATAGATACTATTATATTTATTTTGAACACAATTATTCAGAACATGTTAATATGAGACCACCCCTAGTGTTTGATCAATCAGGTTTTAAATGATCTGTAAACAAACAGTAGACGTATTTAATTCTATAGTAATTACGAATGGTAAGATTATTTGTCAAGCATTATAAAAATTATGACAATGATATTATTATAATTATCATTAGAAGTAGTATTAGCATTTATAATTGTTTCTTTTAAGAACGTTCTACATAAATAATTGTATATATATATATATATATATATATATATATATATATATATATATATATATATATATATATATATATATATATGTTTATTATGTAGAACGTATATATATATATGTCAGCAAACAACTTTTGTTATAACTGTGTGTCTTAAATTGCGTTTAGATAATGTTTGAATCGATTTTCAATACATTCCTGATTTCTACAATGCAAATATTTGGCTATATAACTATCTTTCAAAACTCGGAATCGTCTTGTATGGATCGTCAATAATGGGACGTGTTTAATTTAACGCTAAATTGCAATTATATACAAACATATTAAATGGCAAGTGTCAAGCCACAAGCGGATGACGGAAACGAACACAAGACGGCTGAGCTATGTAACTTGCCAGACGGCCATGTTAAAGTCCCATTATCTAGATAAACAAGATAAGTATTGATGCAAAGCATCAAAGGGCGTCGGGAAATTCAGTGTAAAAGGCACTCAATGAAGTTACATGGAACGATTTTTTTCTACTGTAAATATTAATATATTGGCCGATTATTTTAAACAAAATAGAAAAAGATACTGGTATAACAATTATCTATGATTTTGTGTTATAACCCCCAAATAACCATTATTTATGATGTTGTGTTAGTTATAACCCTCAAATAACCATTATCTATGATTTTGTGTTGAAACCCCCAAATATTTCATAGTTCATTTTATTTACTTTGGTTTCCTTTTTTTACTGGCATTCGTGTGCAGTTTTTATTAATGGAACAGAACTGTGTAGGTTTTAAAAAATCTGCTTCATCTTGTGAGCGTAATTTCATATTTTCTCAACTTCAAGGGGAGATGATTCTGAACTTATTCTTACGTTGCTCATTTACGATAGGGGTTGAGTACTCATTGATATGAAAACACTGTAAAAGTTTGAAGAAAAAAATTGAATGAAAACTGTAAATTGCATAAAGAAGCTGCATTTCACAATACTTTGAAATCCAGTAAAAGATCATAATAGATGTATTGCTCCGATATTCATCATTTTCAATAGGGTTCGAGTAATATAAAAACTGATATAAAAACACTTAACAAGTTTGAAAAGATTCAGACGAAAGTTGTGAAATCTTTTAAACAAGTAGAAATTGTTTATTTTGTCAAATTTAATAGAAAAAATCTGGACATTATTTTCCCGATGTTTCTCATTTTAAATGAGGTTAAAATGCTCAGTGATATGAAGACACTGTAAGTTTGTAAAGAATCTGATGAAAAATTTTGACATAATCACCTAACCAAGCAGTTTTTCACTTTTATTTTTAAATTCAAAAAGACATAATTCTGGACTTATGGTCCGATATTGCTCATATAGAGTTTGGGTTGGGTCCTCATTGATAAAAAAACCTGTGCAAGTTTTGGAACAATCGGATGAAAATTTTGGATTTCGAACAAGGATTTCAAAATTTCTCAAATTCTAAGGAAGATAGCTATGGACGTAGTGGTCGGATAATGCTAAAGGACCCATACCAACTGGATAGTAATACGTGTCGCGCTTCGCGCTCTATATGTGGTTCTTAAAAAAAACTCCGAGGATGGCTTGACTCTAGGGAAACGGGTTGCTGGGGCACAGCTCCTCCTTGATAAGCGGCTGCTTCCTTTATCGCAACTCATTGTTACAACCAATAATACGTGTCACGCTTCGCGCTCTATATGTGGTAGGAATGGTACTAAGGGCCTATGATAGACAACCATAAAAATACATGGATAATAGATGTGTTGTTTGCATTTATTTGTTAATACAAAACACGTGTATTTTTTATAAGATATTTAAGTGATGTTAGAAATTTAATTAACGTTGTCACCACGTTTCATCCATTAATTTTAATAAAAATGTCTAATTGTACTTAAATGGATTTTAAAATGTCTACATAAAATAAAGCTTTATTATATTTATTAACCTGACTGAAAACATTGTCAGTCGCCGAAATGTTCCGTTCGTGCCGGAATACGGGATTGAACCGGGGGCCTTTAGATGACTGTTGCGTAAACAACTTCAGTCTAACGCTCTCCCAACTGAGCTATTCTGGCTGACATGTTTTGCTATTTGGTGAAGTTGTGTATAGCGATCGTTATTATATGTCTATTAATAAACTAATACATTGTACGTTTTCGTACCACTACGCCTTCCAATAAACTTGCTTGCGCGATAGGTCGTCAAATATCGTACTACATTGATTCTCCACTAAATAAGCAAATTAGACAAACCACAAAATAAATATATTTTGATTATGTTTTGTTTTTATACAAAACATCATTTGTTTTTATACAAAACCAGAAAGTTTCGCGTATTTGCCCAGTCCCTGTGATCTTTCCCCTGTGATCAGTTGTGGATCAGTTATTAATTAAAACAATTAGCTTTGCATTATTGGCAATAAATGTTGTAATAAATGTAATAGGCACAAATGCAGTACTTATTTACACAAATTTACACAAAAATCACCACAATGCAAGATATTCTTAAAACAAAAATATATACATTGATCCGTAAAATAACTTCTCCTCCCATAAGCGAAAAAAATGCATTACATATATAGTCGCCGCACTCTAGTGCGACGCCAATAATGGGAACATTCGCATTATATTCATCTGGCCACTGATTTAAATTAAAATATTGTCACAACAGATTAATTCCTTTGACACTCCATGATGTTTTCATTTTGCGTCAGACAATATAAGTTTTCGAATTTGAACTGATGCATTACCAAAATACTAATGATATTATTGTATTGTTGCTATACTTATTTAAATGGTTTTATTAATTCTTTTGTATCGTTAACTACATCTGCATTTGTTAAAGTGTGAAACCTATTATGTGCAACGAGAGTTATAATCACTTGAATATATTGTTGAACATACGTATTGACTGACGGAATCCACGTTTCAAACATTTTCATTATAGGTTATAATTGATTAACATAACATTGAACATTTTCTTTAAAATAAGATACATGCATCCAAGTCAATATTTTTCAAATTCCGTGTAAACAACATTTTGGATAATTAAGCTTCCTTTCCAAACACAATTACTTAATAAATAATAATAACAATAAAACTGTATATTTTTTGCATTTTCGTCACATTTCTCTCTGTTATTCTGCTGTTGTTATTCATTAACGAGACAACGTTTTGGCACAATAATACTGTTAAGAGAAAGATAGAAAAAAGTGCTAATTTCATTATCGAACAAACGTTAAACGAGTTCCGACGATAACGGTCGATAACGCCGTATTCGGAACGTGTTCAGCAACGGTCAGATATCTACGTCTAAGTCCTAAAACAATACTTAAAACACGCCATAAATCAGTGCGTTTTAATTAAAGACCAACAAACATGAAATACATGTGTGTGTGTGTTTGTGTGTGCGTGCGTGCGTGCGTGCGTGCGTGCGTGCGTGCGTGTGTGTGTGTGTGTGTGTTTATTTTAGAACTTTATGTATTCATCTCCGTAAGTTTTATTTACTTTTAAATTAAATTCATTTTAATTAATTCGTTTTATTTTTTCGTTCATGACGTCACGGCCGTTGATATTTTGTTGCAAAATCAAATTGCGTGAAAAGACCAGAACACAAAACAAATGATACTGAAAACTAACGTTGCTCTGTTGTAAAATTAAGGCAGGTTAATTCAGACACATTACTATTACGGTATGTTTTATTCACATTTTCTTTACATAAACAAATCATTCTCATCAACTGTAGCTCATAAATTACGACGTTTTAGAACTACATGATGTAACAAGAATTTCTGTAACTAAATGACAAATTGACATTCAGTTTGGTTTCTTTTTATTGAAGTGGTAGACATGTCTCAGATGCAATTTCCATCTTTTCAAGTTTGAGTCAGATCCAGCCTAAGTACGACATTGGAACAAGGGATCTACGTAAGACAAACTTGTTTTTGGACTCTATTCATTCGCATAAAATTGAACTCATTTACAGGAAGGTTAGATTGTTTAGAGTTACAACGTTTCATCATATTTCATTAGCAATATAATATGCAATCTCCAAAATTCTGGCATTCAAATATCCAGATACTACGTCCTCACATCATTTAAAGATGGCAAATCGTCAAGTATTATATCAAATATTACTGTTTCAACCTGAAACTCTCTACTACTACCATGTCGAATTTTGTAAGCGACACATAATAATTCAACATGTCTAACTACATTTTTTATCCAAATGACACAAATAATTAAATTCTTACCAAAAAGAACGTTTAAATTAAGCCTTTTTCAACATAATACTCGTTATGATACAATAGACAATCCCAGAAATCGATACCTCCCGGATTACCCGCCCCTGAATACTCTCGCGCGCCTCCAAAACGGTACTGAAGAAATAAACATGGACCTATATATGTGTGTATAGGTCCCTACGCAAAACAAGGAAGCGAAACGGGTTTATCAAATATATTTGAGGATTTAAAGAGTTTCTGTTATCGATCTGACAACCACATAATAGTTCGTTTTTTTTATTAATATAAATTACGTAATTAGTAGAAATAAGGTTCATCTGCATTCGTTTAAGAGTAATAACACACAGCATGGACATGTACCTATTTGTGTAGGTCCCTGGCATGAATAAGGTCTTGATTGTCATTTAACATGTTATTTAAAGGTGACGCGTGATATCTTATCTAAAATTCGGTATCAACACATGTGCAGACATGTGGTGTCACGGGCAAACCCATAAACGCTTTAAATCCACACTTGGAACATTGCCTCCCATTGAGCGAATTCGTTCGCGCCTTTATCGCTGATGTTTTTTTCAAGAGATGTATGTTGCTGTCATTTATAATCCGTAATTAAAGAAAAATAAATCACTTCTTTTGTTTGTGTTCTTATTTTTTAAGCGTAAATTTAGACCGTTTTACGAACATTTAATAAAGACATACGTTTAGGAAATCTAGAGAACACAATTGGAACTATTTAAGTTTATTTAAGGCTCATTTTTTTTCATGTTGAACATTTCAATCGTGAATTAAGATGTTATTAAGAAAATTTAATAATATTTCAGGCAACATGTAAAACGTTATTTAAATAATAATATAAGAAAGTTGTAGACAAAAGCTGATATGTCCTTTTCGATAAAAAAGTATATCCTGACATCTTACACAGTTTTGCAAGCGAATAACTCCGATACTTGTTCATTTAAATCACAAAATTCATTTCCGGCTAGTTATTTTTGTATTAGCTTGAGAGCGATTTTTAAATAAAAGATTGCTAAAAATCACTTTAGTTTTAGACTAAACTAGGAAACATAATTTTAATTTCAAAAAAAATCTCTACCTGAAAATCTTACAGAGTTTCGATAACAAAGATTTACGAAACAATTTTAGAATCACAAACTTCATTTCGGCTATGGATTTGTATTTTACCTTTAAAATGACACTTACAAGGGAAATATTAATAGCGAAATGGTAACTGTTAAGACAAACAAAGAAATGTATTATTCAATTAAAGAAGTCGTCCTAAGTCTTTAATCTTACAACGTTTCTTAATGAAAATCTCCGGAAAGTATAGAAAGTACGACATTTAATAAGAAATAATATAGGCTTAAACAAAGGCAGATATCAATTTAATTGTCTACATCGATCTTAAATGTATCTAATTAATATCAAAGACCTATCCAAAAATATGGTCTGAATGTATGTTTCCAATCTTTATATATTGATAGATCTTTGTTAATATCTCCGGAACTATTTACGCTAAAATCACAACATTTACTTCACACTTTAGATATTTCCATACCTTTATAATTATGCTTGAATAATTTTATTTCATAAAGAAATAATTAAATTTTATACAAAGGCATTATGCTGAAAGGTATGCTTAAAAATGCCAACTCGGCCTTAAACATAACGTGTTGTCACTGAATATTGTTGCAGAGACACATATTTTATGAATCTATCGTGTATATTTTTAATTTAAATTATATTGATTTACGATGTGATACATATCGACACTTGGTTTCATGTTTCACTTGTTTTCAATCCTTATGTGCGAAGTCATAAAGTACTGTTTATTGGAATAAAGCGGGTGTACACTATGATAACGTTGTAATCTGTCAAATTCTTCAGTACCATTTTCAATCGCGGGTTACGTAATAGCCAATATGGCGGCGCCCATATTATCGATTCTGGGATTGTCTATAATCATAAACGATACTTATTTCGGAAGTAAATTCTGTTGTTGTCTTCATCCGGGCAATATACGAGACTGGTTGTTAAAGTTTGTAAATAACTCAATAATTATTTTAAAAAAGAAAAACCAGTCGCATAAGTTAGTAGACTGCATGCCTATTTTTGACGCACTTCAATATTTATAGTTTTTATAGTATTTATTCACAATTTAAACCATTCCAAAAGGTTGACTTCCTTTTCCGGTCATTTTACGTTGTTTCAGTCAGAAAAACTTGCTGAAAATTTGTTTTAATTCATCGATAGTAAACACACCAAAATGCCGAAAAGAAAGCGGACAGAAACGGTGGCGAAACCGAAAGCTAAGGGTACGATAATCGATTTTGAAAAAATCATTACGGATTCCAACATTGTACCCGCAAATAACATGACTGATGCAGATCGTAATCGTGGTGAGGGCGGGCAGGCGGATGTGGTGGAACGTCCGGCCTCCTTTTTAAGTGTGACGATGATTTGTCCCTAGTGCGATTGAAGAAAATCGTAACTGGTCAATATTTAAACTTAGCCCTTTTGTTAAAAGGCCCATCAGAACTAGCTGTTTTCATGTCGGGTGGTGTACTTACCTTGACGGCTGACGGTTCATTACAAACAAAACCAAAAGAATGCAAAGATAAGTTACCAAACATTGAGAAATGGACTGATGCGTTTTTTATGTTTGCTTCCATTTATCTCAATCACCACCCGCATAAAATGCAGGAATTGCTACAGTACATGTTCAATATTAGAGAAAGCGCAAATAGCAAAGGGGGATTTGCATGGAGGGCATACGATGAGCTCTTCAGGATGCGACAAGCTTTCCAACCTGCCTCCTGGTCACACATTAACCCTGACCTGTGGTGGCGCTGTACATTAGAGCTCGAGGTTAATCAGAGTTCCCTAACTAAGCCCACGACATCACAGGCAACATGCAAGTACTTCAACCAAGGGGTTTGTAGGTTCAATAACTGTCGTTTCAGCCATACATGCTCTGGGTGTGGTGGTCAACACCAACAAACACATTGTCCCAATTCAAAGGGCCAAACAAAACCATCAGCCCATTTGGCAGGGAATTTCTCCCCCTTTTTCGTCCCCGTGGAAGACCGTTCCCCAAAGGAAGACCTTTCACAGGCCGTTAATTGTAGCCAGAATCATTTTCAACTAGCTCCAAGCCCCGTTGATGATTTTTGGCGGGAAACTTAGTTTCTGTGGCGGGAAAAAATCAACCGGATGAGAAAACGGATACATATTTTTACTAGGCACGAATTTATGTACGGAAAAATTATCACACAAAATTCATTTTACAATATATTTGGCTGACACTGATCTGTTGATGGGGCAACAACACCCCATTCCCGTCAGTGAAGCGATGGCTACTTTATTTTGATTATGTCCGTTGTATAGGATGCTGTGGTTCATCCAATTTAACGGTTAAGGTATCTGGATGCTGTGGTTCATCCAATTTCAAAGTAAAGGTATGTGTGGATGCCGTGGTTCATCCAATTTCAAAGTAAAGGTATGTGTGGATGCTGTGGTTCATCCAATTTAAAAGTATGTGTGGATGCTTTGGTTCATCCAATTTTAACAATAAAGGTATGTGTGGATGCCGTGGTTCATCCAATTTAAGGTTTGTGGTTGTGGCCCGTGTTTTGGTAGCAACCTCAGTGTGTCTGGATGCTGTGGTTCATCCAACAAGTTTAACATGTCACACTCGATGTAATTTAACGTTATCTCAGCTGGTTGGATGATTTTAGCGACCTACGATACATTCACGTAATCCCGTAGTGTCGTTAGCCCGCGGCCTTATTATCTCCACTCTGCTTATATATATGCCTATATATATTAGATGTAAATTTAAATGGGTAAATAAATGTTTGTATTGTTTTGTGTGTTTGAATTTACTTCTTAGTGAAATAAATCATATCATCCTCACTGCCTCTTTTTGAACTTGTCTAATTATTTGCTCTATTTGATACAAAACATCAACGATATAATTAAAATTGCTATAAGACAGGGTTTCTTTGAACACAATTGTGTTAAAATCATTGAATAGTGTTGTTAATTCCTCTCTGTCTTGTTATATATTGTTTTCTATTATCTCTTGTACATTGTACATTCACATTCTTATTGCTCCCGTGACCGCAGCGCTTGCCTTTATACGAGTTTCCTTCTGCTGATTGGTGGGGTCATATCTTCCGTCGGTCGGCTGTTATAAAAAATACTTGATTCTGTATACCCCCACTATCGGATTGTCCGGACTTCAATTTTTAGCCTTTGAAATTCCAGGACTTTTTCTCGATAATTGTTTTCGAAATTTATTTATTGGATTGTTTATTATGATATTTACACTGTTTGGGTCATGTTTCTGCCAGTCGTGAGCGGTGCTTCATTCCAAAGTGTTTTCCACTTGATCTCTTGAACTGTTCTTTGCCGGCGACCTTTTGTTGTTTACTGTTAGTTTAGTAAATTGGGGTTTTGATCAAACGCTGTCATCATTTTCTTTTTTTTTTGTAAAACACTTTTATACCCTCGCTATGAATAGTTGTCTCATTTTAGTAGATTCTTGGCTTTTGTGATATGATTTCATGTTCTCCAATTATTATCATATCATTTTCACTAATTCTGTCTGTGCTCAGCACTTGGTACCAGTCAGGAAAGGCATCACATGTACACATTTCCCATCAATGAATAGTCTGGCAACATACATAATTTTTATTTATATATGTTTAGCCCATGCATGTTCCGCCTTTAGCGATTTGTAAATTATTAACCTTTTTTATATAGGTCTTATCCCACGTGGATACTCCTATCTAGGTCTAGGCAAAATCGAGTATTTTTCAGAACATATGATTTGTCATGATCAAATCCGTGTTGCAATAGTTACGAAATCCAACCAAAATAAGTAAATTTGATGTAGACCTCCCTTAGCGTTTCTGCTGACCGCTTGACCATCCTTTGTGCTGTCTCTATGTGTATGGTTTTAATGTCTATCCCTAGTTAATTTAATAGGAAGCGGGAAATAACTTTGCACATAATACCGCGTACTTTCTCTCTGTCATGCCATACAACATATATTGTTCCTAAATCTTCTCGAGTCCATGTCAATAGATAAAGAACGGAGTACATTCGCAAGATTATTCTGATCTTTTTTATTTCAAGCCGTTCTACCTTTGCCTGCAGCTCCTTACAGCATTTATAAATGTATTTCACCCCTTTACCACAATCTCGGTGCTCGTATTCGACATTCTGAATTTGGCTGAAGTGTCTGATTACTTGGGTGAAAAACAACTGTTCAGCTTTTCAACCGTAGATGGGTTAACCTCAACGTCCGCCATGTGTTCGCAATTTTAATTTAACATCGCCAAAAAGTAGAGCAATAAGGTCGTAAAAACTGATTGTCCTTAAATGCTTGAGAAATGCATAATCAAATAAAAATATGAAAAGATGTGTAGAAATATACAAAATCTTATTTGAAAATTCTTTTTTGGAGGGGGGGGGCGTACTTTCAGTCAAATAAGCAAATATGATAGAATAAAGAAAATATGGACACAAAACTCATTCAGCAAAAATACTCGAAAACTCAATCTGGAAAACAAACACAAGTGTGGGGTCGGAACAAACAATTAGAGTCGGCCTTGTCTGTTGGAGCAAAATGTAATATTGTTTAACGCATTAAGTGATTGGTATCCGTTTTAGCAAATATCCAATAAAGCCGTCGCATATTAGACTGTTAGAATTGAAAGCAATTAACACTATTTTAGGACAGTAACTCATCTTATCTCATATTCGGGTTTGTATCGTTGCCCTTATGCGTATGATGTGTGCTTGCATGCACGATGTGAAAATAATTTGCGAAACTTTGATTTAGAAGCCATTTATCTAGTATATTGCTGAATTAATTTTATTTGATCACTCTATATTATATCGTTAAGATGGCATCTTCATTCCACAATTGTATTTCACAATTGTTTCAGGTAAAAAGTTGAATAGTCAAATTTCGGAATAACAGACAAACGATTGCTGTTGTTGAAGACAGGCCTATCACATTTTCGGAAGCCTATCATGGGATTTTTATGAAATAAAATGACATTGCTCACTTTTTACTGTCATGTCTCTCAATTGTTTTGTGTTTTAGCCTGTAACACTGACAATAAACGTTTGCTTTCATAATGCAAGCGAGGTAACATCATAATGCTGGAATATGAACGTTGCATGCGTTACTGTCCATTTGAAAAGTGGCAACTAAGCACAATATCACTTGTATTTGGTCATATTTTAAAATGCCTTTATTTCAACTGCACATATGAAATGGAACTAGATTTATATTGGACTTAAGAACGTTTTGTGATGTGTTGATGAAGAAAATGTCGCTGCAAATAAACCATCGCGCGACAAAAGTGCGCTTTGTACCCGGCGTACTATCTTAGGACGCACTTGTCGAAATGCTACCTGACAGTTGCGACAGATGCACCTTGCAAAAGACTACCTGACAGTTGCAGCAACAGTCTTTTATTTTAGAGACGTGACGGACACTATCATATATCAAACATATAATTTAAATAATATCTTTACAAGCCAAGATTAAAGATATTACAACATCTCACAAAGATGTATGACGTCATGCAGACATGGCGAAAGACCGTCACAATTTACAGGCCAGACTGGCCTACCAGGACAAAAAATTCACAGGCCAGTAGAACTTTTCACATGCCTCAATTTTAAGTGTTTGACTGGGGAGTGCATAGAGCCATTAGTCTCGGCATGTCAAAGTAAATTCACAAAAGGGCAAACATAAGCATGAAAACCTGATTTGGGGAAATACATTAAGCGTGTTAGTTTCGGTTTGTGGATATATTTACGCTTTAAACATATAATAAGTATGTGTTGTCGATGTATTTAGCTAAGAGTAAATAAAATATTAAATAAGTTTACCTTTAAATATCCATTTCACTAACATGCCATTACAGTAAACTGTACAAAGTGGCAAACATAATAAAGCAGAATATGCACATGAATCTGAATAAACACAGATCCATCTACATATAAATCGAATCATGTTTGTCTTTTTTTTGCATTTTCAAACGATAATCCTGTAACTGTTAGATACATGTTTCTTCGCGAAAAGACTGCATTCCAATTTTCAAACACTTGTTCTGTGACATTCAGTAGAAAATCTACATACATTTCCCAAAACGTTTTATTTGTATCTAAAACGAATGCTCCATCGTAGAATGACACGCGCTTTTCATTAATCCTTACTAATTTTTATATGACGTCCGTCGTTAATTCGATTGTTATTTGTCCTTTTCGCTGAGCATCGTTATTTCTTTTTATTGTCCGCCATCTTGGATGACGTTAACAACATGCGTGCAACGAATGTAAACTCGTATATGTCAGACAACTTTCGCGGGCCAATAGTTAAGTATGATGTCTTTCGGCGAGACGCTCCGTTAAGGTTTTGAATCACTTTCGGAATTTATCGATGCAGTTTGTTACGAAATTGAACGAATTATTTCCGGAAATATGATGAGTCGGTAATCACGAAATAATGTAGTTGCGAAAACTGCAAGAGGGAAACACTCTTTTGAAGCAAAATCGTCTGCCAATGAGGCCGACGCTTTTGCATTTCGTCGGTCTTTTTAAATAATTGTCGGCAATGGCCGACGGGCTTTCGCCATGTCTGCGTCATGTCGGAAGCTTTAACAGCCGTGGTCTAACGTCGTTATAATGCTTGTACTTTCACTTCCGAAAACGTATAAAGGCATACAAATAAAATGTTTGATTATTTTTCAAGCAACTTAGATGAGATATAAATGACTCGCATTGTGATTGTATGAACATTGAAACGTACAACCAATATACAGTTTGGTGATGTGTGCATATTTTAAGTGGAAGCGTCTCGTGTACAATTTGACGCAAAACGAAAAAAAAACAATGGTACACAAAACACAACGCAAAAATGAATGTAAGTTAGTTTAGTAGCGAGACAAAGTTGGGTACAATGCTATCTGGTGAAAAAATATTGGGAGAAACAGTGTCCTGGTCATTTATAAGTATTCCTTTAAACTTGATAACATACTGAAGATTTTTAAACGCGAAGCGGACACGATTGGCTATCTTCGAGTTTTTCTGTTGTTTTCATTGTATTATATACGCTTAAATCGGCATAATGCAATTTAACGATGACAGACAGACAGACAGACTTTTTTATTCAAGACTTGCACATAGTACATCGTCTAAACACATATATTTACAACTAATATGTCAACATGTTAAGACATCCATATTTCCGTATTTTGTGAAGAGACAAAAAACACCAAAAACAAAACAAAAAAACATAACAACAAAAAATCAACCGTTGTGAAAAAGGTGTTAAGTTAACATACATGATCATACCATTTCTATAGTGGAGATGAGCAAATATCGAATATGTTTTGAATTTTCAAAACATATGTATGCATATGAGATAAACAATTTTTTTAAAATAAATACAATAAATACAATTATTTGCTCTAAGTGTATTTTAACACAGCTAACAATTTTGAAATAAATGCCAATAGCATTTGCTGCAATTAATAAATTCCAATAATTGTTCCATTTGTATCCTTACATTAATAAATCAGCAAACATTAATTTGTATTCAATACATCACGAGCATTTAAAGTTTCAGTGCGCATGATAAGTGATTCTTTTATAAAAAGTGATATTTTAATAAGTTCAGCTCTGTTACTGGATTTAAGTAATTCTAAATATTTGTAAACTGATGCATAATGCAATTTAACGATGGTGATGGCCGTTCGGGCAAAAGTCGTTTAATACAGCCGACCTCGTTTAGTATCTAACTTGGTCCCACATGTAAAATAGTTTTAATCGAAAATTATTGACGTTTATTTTATTTAAGCTTTCATTCAGTTAATTCCCTTAAGTCTTATTGTATCAATAGTAAGGTGTCGCATATAAGATACAATGCAATTTAGATACGTTACAATGGAGTGATACCAGCAATCAAACAATTACTGCAATCCCTTGTCAAATTAGTATAGATCATAAACTTATATATACACATGACCCAGGGGGTGGATCGTACGCATGTAACAGGCGGGGCGTAAGTGGGAAAAATGGAAACTGTTGTTCAAAATGGCGGTAAACGGATGATTTTTGAATGTTTTCGTCGGAATTTTCAAAAGGTTTGTATATTTACAATACTTATTCGATATTATACTTGCGCGCAGGAAGATCTACTGATATCAATTTAAGCTCGGTATAAATCCTGTTGATTGATTATCAATATCAAAAAAGCTATTGAAGACTAAATACGCAAGTGCCGCGTTGTTTACAATTGACACGGTTCATTGTATGTGCTTTTTATGCCATATATAATGTTTTTTCAGCAGTTTTCATTGGAAGAAAGACTCAAGAACCAGTAGTTTACCTTGCATGAGCACCGGGGTGCTGCAAACAGGCAATCGCAATATATGCATCAACATTCGAAAACTAAGCCCCATTTTCATAACTGTTGAGCGCAGTAACCCCACTTTCAGTAACTGGTATTTATAAAAAAAGTCACAAAAATATGGACTGGACCGGACACGCAATGGTGGACGGAAGTACAGACCGACAGATGGTGTAAAAACTATATACCTCTCTTCGGGAAACAGTATGATTGCAGCTTTTGGATTTCTCTCTTTATACTACACACTAATGTTTCAGAAACCATTGGTTTGACGCTAGGACTCCGCACAAAAGAAAGAAGGGAACGATCAGAAACCTCGGCGGAATTCCGAAAGGCGTTCAGTCAATTCGGGAAATCACTACAAAGTTAATGAAGCAAAATACTACTTGAAGGCTTGGCATTACATCTTATGATTTAAACAAACTCTAGATAGAAAATGAACACGGCCCTTTTTATGATACATGATTTAATTTGTCTTTGACATTAAAAAGGGATTCATACTCACAATGTTTGTTTGTTGTTTTTTATAATAAATTTATGATATGATGTAAGCAAAGTATAAGTAATGCAACAGAGATCATTTCATGTATTTGAAAATGAAATTATTTTAAATTATGATTAGTTGACCTTTTTTTAATTGTGAACATTCTACTCAATTTATAAATCGTTGTCATGTAAAAGTTAAATATGTTTTGGTTAAGGTACTGTCAAAAGTCATATAATAAATAGTATTACCCCTCATTTTTTCACGACAAACTAATCTCCGTCAACATTTAATGCAGAATAATCCACACCTGATTTCTATCTATCGCGTTAGATTTTGTCTCATGGTTTCTTAACCATGGTGCTGGCATCTGCTTTTGGATTTATTTTTAAAAACATTGTGAGTGATTGTGTTTTTTAAATTTAACATTCATCATTTTGCATTGTGTTATATTTGGTAAAATATTTTTAAGTAAAGGCGTATTTTTATATTTTATTCCTAACATTGTTACATCTATGAATACACTTTAGATATCAAAGATGTCAGAATATTGATCAGTATGAGATTAAAAAATTAATACTTGTGATCCACAGTAAAAGTTGTCTTACCCGATTTGCGGCGTTGTGCTTTACATGAGTACACGAATCTGTATAATATATTTCACATAAGCTGGTCCATAATCATAAGACACAATAAATGTATTTGACTTATTATTACGTTTATTAACAATTAATAATCAATCAAAATATGTTCAAATTGATGAAATTTGACTAGATACATGTAAACGCACACGGTTTTACTATTTAAAAATGTAAAACAAGAATGAAACATAATAAAAGCACATTAGTATTTATAATGAGAATCACAATGGTTTGGGGGGGGGTTATTTATCACAACAAAATGTAAGCACACTCGGACTCCATGCCAACTTTAAACCCCTCGAACATTATATTTCGTTATTAACTTATGCGTAATGTCACTTATATGAAACTTAAGTAACACTATTAGTGCCGTAAAAATATGCTTTATCAAATAAACATACAATATAAAACCACTGCATGAAGTCCAACAAACAATATTTTCAAATATATATTAACAATGAATATGTAAGCCGAAATCCAAACACAATGTTTACATACTTTTTAATTGTCAATGTGTACTTGTGTTATAATTACCGAAAAATAACAAAATCACATATAATTGGTATATTCATATTGGACAATAAAAAAATACAAGTATACACGAACAAACACCAATGGCCAGAATGTCGACTCTTGTAATAGAACTTAATGTAAGATGGCAAAAACAAAGTTTAAACAAAAATTAACTCTGATAACTAAATAATTAAAATCCATGTTTCCTATTTATATTAGCATGGATGGATAATACGGTCAAAATTGTGACCTAAAACATATCATACAATGCAAGATCATTCAAGAAAAATAACTTTAAAATGACTGTGTTGATTTTCTGATTACCGAAATAAATGTTTATTTAATAATCAAAGATGTTTTTCTTTTTACTTCTGTGAAAAAGGTTGTAATGGTATCGATAATTTAATGGACATGCTGTAATTCAGGAATAGGAATATCGTTAATTAAACAAAAACTGACACAGTACTCAATTTTAATACAAACAATTCGAAAAATAAGATAATTAGAGTGTAAGAGTGGCAAAAATTGTAGTTTTACAACAAAGGGTGTTAGAATTACTCTTGATTTATTCCCACACCACATTCCTTGATATGATTTTTCATGCAATGCTTCCATTTAAACATTTTTCCACGGACGTGGCAATTTTGGAGCATCGTGTTTGTTCATGTGCTGTTTCGACAGCCTCCTTGTCTTAAACGTTTTGGTGCATGGTGCACAGGCATGCTTTCCTTCTCCGTGGCCCGGAAGGCTGAATTTGTCCATTCGAAGAATTGATGGGGTTTTGTACGACTTAAAACATATTTCTCATGTGCATATGTTTTCGTCAGAATATGAAATGTAGTTGAAGAGCTATCTTGACTGACATGACTTCGCACACAGTTTACACGAATAGTTCCATGCTTTGCCTAGGTGAAACTCATATACATGCTTGTTTAGCCAATTCGTCGTATTGAACACCTTCCAACACTGATAACAAACTTTTGGATTATCGTTGTAGAAACGGGTGTGACGCTGCAGAATTTTTTTACAATTTAATGTTTTTTCCGCAACCTGGAAAATCTCACACGTAGGAGGATCCACTATGAAAATGCGCGGGCCGCTTTAAAGAGTATGCGCACGGTAAAGCAACACCGCACTCCACGCATCAAAGGTTAAATACTCACCGATTTCGAAAATGACTTTTTTAGACTGCGTTGATTACACATTCAATGACACCCACTATATTTTTCCATGAACAGTAAGGGTGTCTTAACTGTGTGTAGTATAATTATTTATAAACACAATTGCACGATATGGTTCATATTGTTTAATTGTAAGGTTTAAACCCTTTCACGGCGGCATACAGGGGACATCGGCATTTTTGTTCAAAATAGGTGCTCACGTATTACTTATTCGGTCACGTGCGCACGTAATATACTACTCCTACAAAATTTAGGTCGATATACATTGAGCCCATATCGTTTAACGTCCTTTGAATCGTTTCGATATGACGTCATGTCGGAAGCTTTCACAGCCGCAAAATCAACCAACAGCGCAGAATAATCATGCAAGAATATTGAACATTAAATATAAAAATTATTTCACTAATTGCATAAGAAGAATATTAATTAAAAATTTGAAGTAAAGCTATTCCAGGTTTGAAAACACTTCGACTCTTCCAATTCCATTTGCTGCCGTTTGGCACAATGTCGATTGAATTTGCATAGTGTTACTTAATTGGTCGGTTATATAGAACTTGGATCTCCATACATTTGATTGGATTTTCTTGCCGTGTGTGTGTAGTGACGTTATTATTCATGTTATGCTTATTTGTGTATTTCATTGAGAATTTAATGTGTTGAACTAATTGTTAAATGATTTCGTTAACAGTGATTCTGCGTTTAAGAGTAACCGACGGATACACTTCGCGTGTTGTTTGTTTATTTTCCAAATCTACAAAAGTGGTGTTCTTGCACAATTCTTACTCATTTAATAGGTAATTGTTCTCATTTATAAATGCCTACATTATGATATATGTATGTATTAGCAATGGTGAAGAAGAAAAACTGAAATATACGTTGAAATCAATTTGCTATCAGAAAACAACGTTAACTGTTTAGACGTAATCGGTATATTATGTCTAATTATTCATGGTATTTGGACTGTAGTGATTACATAGTGTATATAAATGCGAATGCATTTTATAAATGCGAATGCATTTTCGAATGAATACATGCGCACGTGAAATCAATATGTGTTTAAGTAAATATTATACGAGCGCACATGAAAACAATACGTGCACATGTGATAAATAGATTAATTAAAAAGTAAAGCCTGCGCACGCAAAACGTAAACAATGCGCACACGTGAACATTGATACGTGCGCACGTAAACGCTTATGCGTGTGCACATATAGGTGACTACGTGCGTACTTATTCACTTTTTTTGTGTGAAAGCCATTCGTGAGCATTCGAAAGCAATTCAGACGTAAATGAAAGCAATACTCCCGCACGTGTATTAGAAAAATATATGTTCCATGTCTCCTCTTTGCAACCGTACACTTTCTTGTGACTCAACAAATTATTGTAACGCATCACTAATTGAAAAAACAAATAAAAACATGTGTATTGTATCGTGTTTTCCATTTGTTTATCTGTGTACTCTGACTTTTGCATAAATAACAGTTGCAGAATGAGGGGTTTCTGTGCTCAACAGTTATGGGAATGGGGCTTAATTTTCGAAATTCGATGCATATATTGAGATTGCCTGTTGGAAGCATCCTGTTGCTTATGCAAGTTAAACTATGGTGGTTCTTGAGTCCATATTTCCATGAAAACTGCTGAGAAAACCTTATATATGGTCTAAAATGCGCATACAATGAACCGTGTCAAACGAGGCACTTGCGTATTTAGTCTTCAATAGGTTTTTTAATATTGATAATGCATACACATGATCTATACCGATGTTTAATGGATATCAGTAGATCATCCTGCGTGTAAGCATAACATCTCATAAGTATGGTAAATCTACAAACCATTCAAAAACTCCGACGAAATTATTCAAAAATCATCCTTTAGCCGCCATTTAAAACAACAGTTACTATTTTTCTCGCTTACGCCAAACCAGTTACTTGCGTACTATCGACCCCCTGATGACCACTTGTTGCCAGAAGGTGTACAGTTGGGCTGAACATCTGTTTTGCGCATGCGTGAAGATGGCGGTCGGAAATGTATCAGAGTGAAAAACAAACCATCTAAAATATTACAAATTTATGTAAATTAAACGTGTGTAAAAAGAACGAAGTGTGTAAAAATTGGACTTTGGATTAACATTGATGACCAGAAAATGCAAACCATCTGCAGATTCGCCGGATAATAGTCAATCAAGCTTAAACCGAAACACGAGCAAGAGAAACAAATGAAAACAACGGCGCAAGTGTCACCAGGTGCTAGTTGAACCTGACAAATACACGCAAATCAGCCATGTCAGTTGTACAGTAGCTCCCAGTTTACCCAAATGACTGGTAATCCGTACACATACCTGATGAACACACCAACTTTTCCTGGGCATGCGTTTGTACTGCCAAGCTCAGATATTGGCAACAATTTAGGATAGATTAACTTGATCAGACACATTAAACAGTGTCCGGCTTAGTTTCTTGAATAGACGAAATAGAGCAACGGATCAACAATTTGAAAGCCGCATCAAGGATTTAGAAAAATCGTGTGAATTTTGTAGCCGAGCAATTGAGAATCTAACAAAAAAGCATACTGAATACGACTCAATAATTAAATCAACAAACAACTTACAAAGTCGCGAGTGTTCACTGAACCAGAAAGATTGAAAATTGCAAGCAGAAATAACGTTCCGCAAGTGCATGAGCATGCGGGAAAATATATTGCTCTTCCAAATTCCAGACGAGAAAGACGAGAAATGCGACGAAAAGATATTTGAATTCATTGAAACTAAACTTCACGTGCAATACGCTCAATCCGAGGTAACATTGCCCTAGGCCGATACCAGACGAATAGAGTGCATCCTATTGTCGCCAAGTTCGCATATTACCCGGACAAGGAGTCCGAAAGGAGACAAAATAGCTTAAAAGTAACCCATTCGGAATATCCGAACAATATCGAAAGGAGATAATGTGTGTTTGTTGACGGCTTATATCAATTATTAAAAAGGCACGAGCCGAAGGCGAGGAGGCCTTCCTTAAAATAAACAAAAATATACATGAACAAACAACTGTATGTAGAATATGACGTTCTTGAGAAATGTCGTTAAAATTGTCACTTGGAATGTGGAAGGACTAAGAACACTTAAATTGTCCAAAAGTATGTTTTTACATGTTTTCTTTCCTTTATAATATTTCTTTTTGTGCAAAGAAAATAAGGTCAGAATTATGAAATTAGTGTTACAATTGTTAAACTATACGCATAGTGTGTGATCACAATTTATTGACCTCATTCATGTGACATTCGCACGAAATATATTCAAGAAATATGTTTGTTTCCTGTTTATGTAAATTAACTGTCGTTTAAAATGATGCGTGTTGTGTGTGTTCTTCAGCGCTAGTTGTTATGTTATATGTATGGTACTGACAATGAGCTTCACATGTTTCAGTAAAAATAAACAATTCTGTTCCGTTGTGTTGAAATGTTAAGGTTACACGTGGCAATTACTTAAGAACAATGGTATCATATAAACTAGTTCAGTAATGATATTAGATAGTGTGTTTGAACAAAGTTATATTAAATAATGATCTTTGGTGTGTACACAATGACGATTTGATACAGTTTCAAGTTTTAATTCTTGTATTGAAATATCAGCAAAACGCCTTTGAACATACACGAAAACAAAGCATAGTCAAAGTGCATCAGTACAATACACATCACATCATGCAAATAAACACAAATTACATTAAAACTGTCAAACATTATGAACAAACGTGTAATATTATCTACCAAAAAGAGTAAACAAGTGATAAAGACAATATATTTTGGGATACATACACTATTTATTTCAGAAGCAGCAAATGCTTGTAATTGTTCCTCACAGAGTTTCATGGCATAAGTAATGAATCTGACAAAATTGTTGACTCTACTCGGATTCAACAGCGTTTGCATTACATAGTCAACATGTGCGTTGATCTCTGGGTATGTTATTAAGTCTACCAGCCACTATTTGCAATTTATGGGCGCTTAGTCTAAATCGTGATAAATGCTGTGTGTGATTTTTCGTATTGATACCATCTTAAGGATGTTCGATCGTTTCCACTTTACGGTAATTGATTCACTTTATCGTGAAAATTAAAAACCTTTATATATTTTCACGGTTTCAAAATATTAGGTTGGAATAAACGAGTGTAAATTCTAGTTTAACTGTTTTGATTATGCGCCTTTAAATTTTCGGCATTTACATATTTTCGAGATTTACTGCATTGAAACCAAGCGTTCGATTGCTTGACGTCACTTCGTGATCGACATCGATGAAACGCTTGCTTACGCTGTAGATGTTATTTTCTGTGCAAATACAAGCGTCTATTGATAACGAAACGATAATTTGTCAACAATGAGAATCAGATACTTGGCTTAATAATTTTCATTTAAAATGTCTAATTTGGATATAATTCGGAATACAAAACGAAACTTAAAAGGTATTGAAAACAACAACGTTCAAAAGAACAATGTGGATTTCAATAGAAAGACTATTTCCACCGACAATCAGGATTTCCGGTATGACTAGTTCTTCTTGAATGCTCTGAGCTTTTATGAGTACATACGTACAGCTCATAGTTCTTCTTGTTAAAATTAAATTCAATGTAAAAAAATAATGTCTCACATATGTACATAAAATCGAGTTAAATCAACCTAATACATTGTTACAAACACAATACCTGTTGCAATCGACATCAATGTGCGTGTATTTTGTTGAGAAATGCTCAAAACATAAACTTGATAACAAATCGTTCATGGCGGAAGTTGTGAATTGTCGATTTGAACAAAGCAAAAGAAAAGGTTACACTGCACAAATTGTTTTAACTGTAGTATCTGACGATGTCTTGTGGTAGCAATTGAAATTGTATTGCGCCGCATAACAGTGTAGTTTGAATTATGACACATTCTTATTACTGTATTCTCGCTGCGATCGGATTAGTGGCAGAGTCCGTGCTTTTAGATACGGCATTGTATAAACAGTTATTGCGCTGTATGCTAATTGAACTGAAAATCCGGAAAAAATCTGGATGTAGTGTCGGGTGTTCTTACATGCTTAGCAAGTCTACCGCCCTGTTATGTACTCTGCGGTGCATTGACAAAGGGGTTAACACGTGCGAATGTCTTTGATAAGGCAATAGGCCATTTCAGAGCTGATGAGGGTACTGATTATCGAGGGGTAGATAAAGCTATTACTGAAAGGGGTTGCCTAGAGATAAGGCTGTAGTATGGAATACTTAATAAATATTTTATTTTTTCATGCTATACAATTTAGTACTTAATTAATTAACGGAATGAAATAAATATTAGTATAAACGTATATAGATGTATGTCTACTTATGTACATATTGTAAAGCTTGATACTGTGTGTGATTATGAAATAAATATTAAAATAACAGTGTATAGATGTATGTCTCCTAGTGTACATATTGTAAAGCTTTGATAATGTGTGTAAATATTGAAATACATATTAAAATAAAAGCATATAGAACCCGTCCCTTGCCGTTGTCTATCCGTATGATCGTTCGTTAGTGGGAGACAGTTGACTGAGAGAGACGTTTAAGAGTGTTGAGTGCTTAAGGCTGTCTGTAGTAAAGACTTTGCTGACTAAAGAGATGGGTGAAAGTGTGTTATGCCTTAGGGAAGGTTGCGTTTTAAAGAATTGTTTTGTATGTGAGTGTGATCTTTGTCAGCGTTGTTCCAGTTGCTGTGCAATTAAAATGTTATGATAAACAAACAAGAATAACAAGCGAATAATATATATATACTGGCATTTCCCCAGGAATTTGGTCAGGCACTGCGACAGGCGGTTGGTGTCGAATTCTTTATATACTTTCTAAATGTTATAAATCAAAATCCACACTTCTTTGGAGCTACCAAATCACAACATTTCTTTTAATATTTATGTATTTGTCCTCAGTTAATTTCATTTAAGTCATATATTATAATATTAAATAACAACCAAAATAAACAGAAAGCAAAAATAATATTGAAAAACTTTCTGTGACCCATGGAAAATCTTGCTTCCAACTACTGGTCGTTTATTAGATTGTATTCTGTCATGCACAAAGACTAAAGAAAAATGTGTTGCAGGTATATAGCGAATTTCGTTAATATGAAAGAAACTATATATCTATTGGATCTGAATAAATTAAATATTGGTACTGTTAAGCTATAGTCGGCGTTAAGAAAATAATTTGAACACATTTTAAAGTCTCTATAAAGCTCAAAATCAACGAAAATTTCGTTAAGTTTTTCGTAAAATAAAGTTAACACCTTAACAATCAGTGTTCCTTAAAGCAATATCCAAAATTTAAACGCTAAATGTGATATGATTACATAGATTTTTGTATAACTGATACAAAATGCTCGTGTTTATTTATTTGTGGCCACAATTAATTCCCGCGAATATATCTATTCATACGACACTTGAACACCATTTTAGTGTACATGTGTCGTATGAATAGATATGCAAAACAATAATGAAAACGAGCATTTTGTATCTACAAACATCTATTTTACCAGTCCACATCTGGCGTTGAACTTTCGGCAAATGCCATAAAGAACACTGATTTTTAATTGGTTAAGTTTATTTTACGAACATTTGTATGAAATGTTCTATGATTTTGAGTAGTAATGTTACTGTAAATGGTCGAGAGCAATCAAATAAGACGTTTGATTCCAATTAATTGTATTTATAACTTAAATTACGCACAACCGCAACACACATCAGTTACGGTTTGTTTTTGAAGCAAGTTTTTTATACTTTTTATTTTCTGCAATAGTCGTAAAAAATTAAAATATTTAAAAGATCACTGTGGCGTAGTGGATATGGTGTCCACCTAGAGATCGGGAAGTCACGGGTTAAAACCCCACTGTGAGCGTTCCTTCGATCTCCCCCAAAAGACACCAAGTACTGGTTCTAGTCCCAGGAAACGGACTCAAGAGCGTTTATATAAGCCTACGGCTTTCGATGCAATCGAGCTACAATAAATAGGTTTAAACTATTAAAATAGAACAAACAAACAATTTGAGCATATCTTTAATTGCTCTTACTCCACATGTACCGGTAATAATAGATCCTTATCGGCCATTATTAGGGACAAACACCATAATTGATCCCCATGAACGACCCGTAAATCGCTCATACATGTTATCTAAGCCCCTTATGCACAAACCGCTGATAAGAGCGTGCATGTTTTGATTGAACATTGGCCGAAAGCAGACAGCAAGCGCTTGTGAGAATTTCAAGCTCGCATTTTAGACCGCTGGGCTAAAATCGCCTGGGGAAATCACAATTCGTATAATCCATGCATTACACTTTTGTTATTTTCTATTTTGTATATGGCTTAAAGCAATTGTATGCTTTAGAGCTAATACATGTTGCTGCTGTAGATGTTGTATTATAATTCCCTTACGGCAGATCTGACCGCTATTCATATACAATTAACATAAGTATTAAGTAAAATTTGAACAAATTATATATAAAATTTCTGTCCATTTAAAACAAATATTTAATATTTGAAAATAACCTTTCTTAAAAACATAAATTGTATGTTCGGAGAAAAGCATAGGTAAACCGTTTATTGGTACATGTTGTTGTAAACACACCGCGTGCGTTCCTTTAATTTTTCTTTTGGTTAATAAAAACTGTTCCATATGCAAACAAGTTGACATTTACATTTACGATTGACGTGTTTGAAACTTTGTTTAAAATCTTTCTTCTGCGAGCACACCATATCATGTAAGATATCTTAATTTGCTCATTATAGATATATTGACGATCTATTTGTGTTTATTCATGCCAGAAAATAGTTTATGTTGCTAATTTTACCAATAAATGTCCGCTCGGATTTCAGGCGGTGATTTTGCTATGGTAAATCGCGAAACCAGTTGCAACTCCCAGGACCCGGAGGGTCAATAACTGGGAGTTGGATTATTGCAACTACCGGTATGACCACTGTTATTTTGACGATTTTTCTATCGGTTCGTCGGTAAGCGTGACCACATGTGACAACAGCGATGCTAGTTGGATATAAAATTGGTAGACGTGTCGTTGAACTCGACACATTGACCGAATCGCTTTTAGCATGCAGTGCTTGTCAAGTGCCCATGAATTTACTTAACACTGTAGAAAGCAGGGATTTCGGACAGGCATGTGTTTTGGACATACAGTTTAGCAATTGTGGTGCAGTAAATAATGTGGCATCTGGACGGAAACATGGCAGAGTTTATGACATGATCACAAAGCTTGCATTTGGGTAAGACTTCTTTGTCTTTTTGGTACATTGGTGCATTATATCATGATTTATTGTCTAAATTACTGATACTTTTGAATACATTCAGATAGTTATCTCTAAGTAATTCGCGTGTAGTCTACATGCATACATTTTTTATATTGTACTTGCTATATTTTTCCTTCATATTTTGTCTGATTTACTGCCAGTAAACACAATTACAGTAGAATGTGAATGGTTGTCCTTAGTTAAACATGTATATTTTAAAGTGACATAAGTTTATTTTCTTCCTGCAGTCCTAGTGATTAATACCGGTAATAAATATGAAATTTTACAAGTTTACAAAACATAAATATTCTCAATTTGTCAAATACGTATTGGTTTTGAAAATAAAGGGCTTGAATTAATTCTTATTTGTGTGTATGTAGATCACTAGGTCTTATAAAATGTTTTAACTTTTGTAAATTAGTGACATTATTTCATATTATTTTATTCCGCATAAGCATATTCTAGCATTGTGCATTGTCAACTGTTCTGTCATTTACTGCAATCTGTTTCAGGTAAATCAAAAACTGGGTGTTTCACCTGGGACTTTCACATCGAAACTGGCCCTTCTCCATGACCTTCAGCACAAAAAAGAAAGGCTATAGCTGTTACTCGTGCAGCAAAACAGTGACGCATAAGACTTAAAACTCGAACGGTATTTTTAATTATGGGCATTTTATATTTAAAACACAGTATTCTTCATTTGTATGCCCCCAATTGGCGACATAGTTTTCGCACTGTCCGTGGGTCGGTCAGTCCCTCAAACTTGTGGTGCCTTCTCTCTAATTCAAGTAGTTTTCATCCGATCTTCACCAAACTGGGTTTCTTACAATTGTATGGATTATTTTTTTATATAGTTACAAAGTTGGAGTTTGGGGCATCCGTGTCGTGTGGACACATTTCTTGTTGTAGATTGTATCAAAAGATCCATCAATTATATATGCAAAGTATTAGTAACATTTAAAAGCATATGCTAATGTTTGTAAATTGATTATTGTAAAAGCATTAATGTGCTGTGTAATCATTTCTTTAAATAAAAATCGGAGATAACCCATGAAGGTGCAAGCAAATGTTCCAATTTGAAATTCTGTTTTTCTGTTCAGGCATTCAAAGGACAGTGCAAGAAGTACGAGTGGGACCAACATACAGTTCAAACATAGAGGACCAAGACGTTGAAGTTACAACTATACCCCCACCTATACAAATTGAACATATGCTTATATAGGGTCTATTTTGTGAAAACTTCACATATTTTTTCGTCCATAACCATTGGGCCTTGGGCTTCCAAATTTGGTATGTAGTGGCATCTTATAGTCCTCTACCAAGTTTGTTCAAATTATGCCCCTAGGGTCAAGTTTGACCCTGCCCTGAGGTTCACAAAATTGAACATATGCTTATATAAGGCATTTTTTGTGAAAACTTTAAAAATCTTCTTGTTCATATTAGTATGGCATAGGGCTACCAAATTTGGTATGTAGTGACATGTAATAGTTCTCTACCAAGTTTGTTCAAGTTATGCCCCTTGGGTTAAATTTGAAACTGCCCCGGGGGTTACAAAACTGAACATATGCTTATAAAGTGCTTAATTTGTGAAAACTTAAAAAAAAATTGTCCATATCTATTGGGCCTAGGGCTACCAAATTTGGTATGTAGTGACATCTTATAAACCTCTACCAAATTTGTTCAAATAATGCCTCTGGGGTCAACTTTGACCCTGCCGCGGGGGGTCACAAAATTTAATAAACGCTTATAAAGCGCCTATTTTTTGAAATCTTAAAAAATCTTGTTGAAAACCATTCTGACTATGGCTACCAAATTTGGTATGCAGGAACATCTTATAGTCATCTACCAAGTTTGTTACTTTGGGTCAAATTTGACCCTGACCCGCGGGTCACAAAATTGAACATTATATACGCTTGTATCTTGCTTATTTTGTGAAAACTTTAAAAATATTCTTGTCCTTAACTCTACATCTAAGACTTAGGGCCACCACATTTTGTATGGAGTGAGATATAGTAGTCCTCTACAAAGTTTGCTCAAATTATGCCCCTGGGGTTAAATTTGACCCAGCCCAGGTGGTCACAAAATTGTACATGTGCTTAAATAGGGCCTATATTTAAGTATCTGCACATGCGGAGAATATTTGTTTCAGTATTTTTTTCAGCAGTGGAGCGATACAGGGCCATCATGGCCTCTTGTCTTTAAATACACATCACACAGTTCTAAAAATAATTTTAAAATACCTAATACATATGTTCAATTTACAACCAACAACATGGGTAACAGGTGGGTGGGGTAATTTAAGATGTTTATATGAACATCAACATTGTTTTTTCAGTTGTTACATCTGAAATATTTTCATAACAATATACATTATAAATATTTCTACGTGTATCACATTTCAGTTGATAATTTGATTGTTATGGAGCAGTTATTATATAGATATGTTTTAAATACTATTACAATGTTAGTCATTGTATTTTTGAAATTAAGTCCATATTAAAATGTCTATAGCAAAAAAAAATCCACGGTGACCTATCAATTTCTTTACTTCATTTTAATGCTTAGCTAGTTTCCTTTAATTATTGAGAACTTCAAATGAATTTGAATATTACATCAACAGAAATATGTATCTGTATTGCATGTTATCTATTTTGAACTGTGCAATAAAAAATTCAAAACAAACAAAAAACTATTCATACTTATTTCTCATTATTTTTTACGATTTCCATAATTTTTGGTTTTAAAACTGTTCACTATGATAATACACATGTTACAGTTGCTAATCTAATGCAATCTCAATACTATTATGCCATTTTAAATGTATTACACAAAAACATTTTACCGTACCCCCAAATTCATGCCCCGCAAAAATGACCTTTTTTCAAACGCACATGGCATTTAAAAACCTTCGTTATCTCAAAATTATTCACGGTGACCTCTCTTTTTTATTTTATATTAATTTCAGATACAGATTCATTAATCACCATACAAAAAATTATAGCATTCCGGATATTTTGAAAATTATCACAAAACGATCGAACATCCTTAATATTGTTCATACCCGAATTCAGTCTTAAACATTCTATAGTATTCTAGTTACCTTTGGTTATATATCGTATCGTGCTGCTTTGAATAAATTGGTCTGTTAGTATTTGGTTTATTTCATTAGAATAATTAAAATTGTTAATTAAATTATTGAATAAAATTCCGTGTCCTAGTTGTTATTATTGATATTTGATACAAATGCACACCACGTAGATGAGTAATTGTTAGTATTATCCCTAACACAATCATTGTAAGGATTACATTTTCGTTACAAACAGTGTGCATAAGAGATTCTGGAATGTTTTTTATGTTAACCCAATAGCTAAGTGCCCATTGTTTAAATATAATATAAGGTAGAAATATGCATTGTTCTCCTAAGACAGCGGAATTAAAAGTCTATGAGCGCATACCAAGAACGGTTTTACAAAATTTAAAATGAAGTATGTCAACTTCATCAATATTGTAATACCCCATTTTTCAGATGCATATAAAATAATTGGTACCACTAGGGACTCAAACAGAGAAGTTTTATTTCAGAATAAGGCTTCACTTTGTTTAATGTTGACAAAATGGTTGTTAGCTTTAAAGGATTGTTCATTATTTGATTTAATTGCTCTTGGTATATTGCAGTCTAGTGTAGTTTTAGGCCTAGGTAACAAATTCATCAACACTTTCAATAGCCTGTTGGTTAATATTCCATATAAATTTACAATTTCTATTTCTTTTCTTGAATAGGCAAATTTAAGCGTGTGTTTTATTTATTTAGTTTTTGATCCCATTTACATGAATATTGATAGATATAATTTAATTGCAATTGTAGACTTTCTTGATTATTGGTAAATAATGCAATATCATCTGCAAATAGCAGCATAAATATTGATAATAAACGTACATCTTTTTATGCTAAACTATTAATACTAATACAATCATTTACGTCATTTTTAAATAAAATAAATAATAAAGGTAACAAATCTAAATAACCAATCTTATTTCCGAGTTTCTTACTTGCTAATCATCTTGATTATATGTAAACGGAAAAACAGATTCATACTTTTTACTCGCTTTAGGTAACACAGATAATTGATTCTAGTTGTTTACTTATGAATGTGTTTGACGCCTTGTGTAGGATCGTGGTTCCGGAAAAACAGAATCTAATCGTTGTCCTTTAATTATCTATAATGGAGAAAAATAACAACATTGTTATAAATTAATCAAAGTTTATGTTTTCATGTTACAAAGTTACATATTAAACATTACAATTAGTGATGAAAAATATACATTTAAATACTTCGAGACATTTAAATGGCATAACGAATCGCGATTTGCTTGATCTGAATCGAACTATTAATTTTAATGATCGTTGATGCTCAAAAATTATAATTGACTCAGTTTGATGTCTCAATATTGAGATGGTTGCGTCAGTTGTTGTTGTTGTATATATCTCATAACATACACAAAAAAGAATTGTATTATAATATGACGAAACAGTGCATTACGTAATTTACTTAAATATTTAAAGTAAATTATTTAAAATATTCCACGTAGATAAGATTCTTAAAATTGTTATTTCAGACACACCCACATATAACATTCGTTTTCACAAATGTATATTTCTCCAAATAATAGTTAAAATTCTTCCAATCGTATGTCTTGTAAGTAATTAGTAAATATAAGACGTGCAGTTGCAATATCAGATGCAATTATGTATTCCCTTCATAACTAATCATGTTAACCAGTTCATAACACTATCGTCCAGTTTCTATCTTCTACCATTACTTATACATTGTATATAATGTAGGCTATGAGCTTGTATAAGCTTTACTGCTGAATAAATGTTGTTGTTGTTGTTGTTGTTGTTTACTTCTGGAAATATGAGACTTTATTTTAAGCTCTGTTTACTTCCATTGTGTAGTTAATCAAACTTTTTTGAATTCTTGCTCCGGTATTCATCTTGCATTTCACATATTTCACATACCATGTGGAACTTTATCGCGAGATAATTATAACGTCGCAATTCGAATCAACACGTCTGCAACATGTTTACTAATAAAATTATCAGCTTATCGGTAACGGTCGCTTCCCTGATTTTTCAACATGCTTTGTATTTAGTAATTAATTTATAATTAAGTGAGTCCTATTATTACCTACACTCATTTTCAGTGATAAGATGATTACAGTAGACATAGAAACACGGTGGCTATTCCGATATTGTTCTGTGATATATTTGAATTGATATATTAATGAAATTGTACATGAATCATCTTGTGTTTGTATTTAATATTTACGCTGATGTTATGTTGCAAAATCATATATGTGGGCAGGTGATTGTAAGACAACTAGACTTTAGGTCAATTAAAGGAAAATCTGGTTCCTTTATATAACACAGTTTTCTATGTTCTATGGGTGGTGTGTGTGTGTGTGTGTGTGTGTGTGTGGGTGTGTTGTGTTGTGGTGTGTGTGTGTGTGTGTGTGGAGTGTGGTGTTGGTGTGTGGGTGTGTGTGTGGTGTGGGTGGTGTGTGTGTGTGTGTGTGTGTGTGTGTGTGTGTGTGTGTGTGTGTGTGTGTGTGTGTGTGTGTGTGTGTGTGTGTGTGTGTGTGTGTGTGTGTGTGTGTGTGTGTGTGTGTGTGTGTGTGTGTGTGTGTGTGTGTGTGTGTGTGTGTGTGTGTGTGTGTGTGTGTGTGTGTGTGTGTGTGTGTGTTATGGTGTGTGTGTGTTAGGATGTGTGTGTGTGTGTGTGCGTGCGTGCGTGCGTGCGTGCGTGCGTGCGTGCGTGCGTACGTGCGTGCGTGCGTGCGTGCGTGCACGCGTGCGTGCGTGCGTGCGTGCGTGTGTGTGTATTTGTGTGTGTCGAGTGACAAAGGGGATACAATAACAACTTATTTGTCTTATAAATGATTAAATTTACGCAATGATAAAGCATTTTTGCACGTTCTAATGTATCCTGGAAAACAACATTTTATCGAAAAGTATGTATCGCTTCTACCCCGTGGAGGTTATAACAAAGAAGATAATGAAAAACTCTCACACATCTTATTAAAAAAATATGTATTTGAAACACGTGTTAAACAGTGTAATTGTTAAAACTTGATGTATTGCTTAAATATTGCAATTATGTGACTGTGAATATATAATACTTTTAACGTGAAACATATCTTTTGTTATTGGTTTTTCTAACTTTTCTTTTTGGAAAAGTAATTCTGCTAATTTTCGAATACTGTTTACCTAGCCTTGAATATAACAAAACCTGATTATTTTGTAAGCCTTTATTACAGCAAACACACATTCTACAACAAACGAGTACAACAATAAACGGATAAACTTTGTATGGTGCGATTGTAAATGTTAAAATGTACACTTATATTTTCATATACACAACTGCCTTTGCTTAAAGAGCTGTCAGTGAAATGAGCGTTTTTCTTTTTGTAAAAAATATCTTACATATTATCCTTGTGCATCTAAGGCATTTGTAACTGAAGAATGCAATAGCGCAATCTACTTAAAGAAGACATTTATTTATGGGTTGGCTTATTGTAAATATAACTTTATTTGAAAAAGAGAGACACATTATTCTTACTCTTAAATATCGCTGAAATCCAACTATATATCTTACTTAAAATGAATTGGTGAACCATGACCAAAACAAGAACTGCTCGTCGCCATGGTACTCTGTTTTTTTTAGTTTCAATTCATTTGTTCAAGCTGAAAGTTTTGCACAGAAAAAAATGTGCAACACATTAGAGTTGAAGCCTAATATTTAATTGTATTCTTTTAATAGCAACATTTCTTTAGACAAAACAATCAATCAGTGATTCATAATTTATATGACCGATGAATAATAGATCAAACATAAGTTATCACACGTAGAACATTATACATAAATCGACATACATTTACAAGTTACCTTTCATTGTGTTAATTTGAAACGTTAGATACAACACTTTCAGTTCAATGTCATATTCTTTCAAACCCGTTCAAAACCATTTACATAGGATAATGAAGAAATAGTAGGATACCGTAATAAACATATGTGAAACCTCTTAAAAGTATTAGTAATCACACATAAATGTTTAAATAAAGAAGGAACGAAAAAACTGCAATACTATAGCTATAACAATAGTTGAAGTTATATCCGCATATACCGCTTCTATTATACAGCTGTAAAAGTATGTCTTACATTTTAACATCAATTAGTATTACACCTTGACCATAAGTTAGCAATCGGGCCTGTTGTACCAAGCACCTCACAAAGTCAAATATATTTAGCAAAATTTGCAGTGGCTGTGAGGCAATTATATACTATGGTATATGGTTAAACCAAAATCACCTTCTGTACTGTGACAAGCGGTATATTCGGTAGTGTAAAAAGTGCCCCACACTATTAATTAAACAAGGTTATTCAAGATTTACATTTGAACCCTGAGGTTTTGTGAAGCAAACGAAACCTGGCCAGGTATCTACCCAAAAAAATATTCCTGAGGACTGCGTTCCAATGCCATGACTAAAGTTGCAATATATTTATACAAGATGTATGAAAATAATAACAAGGGTTGCAACAATGCTGAAACTCAAAATTCTTATCTATCGAGGTTAACAAGTTTGTCTAAATCTTCTACTATTTTAACGCTGCTTAAAATCACTACAGATAACACCATCAAACGTGTTTGATTAGAACCGCATTGTACTAAAATGGGTCTTAAGACAAATGCGCATTTGCATTCCCACAGTCTGTTGAGGAGCTAACCTGTCCGCTTAAAAGTCACGCAAGTCTTCGTGGTCTTTTTAGCGAATATTATGACTTCTCATCAAAGTATGCGAATTCAGAACCACGAAGTTACACTGTTCGGATATGTCCTAAAACCAATTTTCGCACGACTCGGCTAATTTATCCTGCGAGCAGTCATCTTGAGGTAATTGCAGTAATCGACATACATAACATATAAATGCTTTAAGTGACGTAAAGTTGCTCACTTATATAGTTAAATCCGATAAAATCTATTAAACGATTATTTGAACCATACAATGTTTGTACATGCATACATTTTAACTGACTAAATAGATTTGTTTACAGGCAACACGAACAATTATTTATCAACTGTATCAAAGAAAACAAATACATGTGCATTATAGCAACATTACAATTCCAACTTTAGACACAAACGTATATTTAATACATCAAGTTACGATTGAAACACTTAAAGGCAACACAACACAGACATATGAAAATGGGCATGTAATACAATTGTATAACTTGAATTAAATATAAACAACACACTTACAATAGTTGAGGTATTTACATCTAGCACAATTGTTTTGAAACATATGATGAAAACAATGACCTGAATAAAGAGGTAATAATAACATTAAAATATTTAAGTAATGAAGTTCCGAGCTTATATAAAATTGATGAGATAACTGTACATTATTTTTAATTAAAGTGTGCACTATTTTTAAAATAATGATCGGATGCATCCTTTTTGTTCGATTCGTCACCAGTATTTGCGTCAGTGCCGAGCTTTATAAAGCATGTTTGTAAAATACTACACTAGCTAGGTATTGACAGATAATGGTCTTAATAGGCTCATTCTGGCAAAACTGGATTTAATGCATGTGCGTGTTATTGCCAGTAAGCCTGTGCAGTCCTAAAAGGCTAATCAGGGACGACACTATCCGCCAAAAGTTTTCGTTAAGAAAAGACCTCCTTTGAACGAAAATTGCAATTAAAGTGTTATCTGCCATATCTGATTAACATGTACCGACTGCACAGGCTCATTTTGAATGACACTTAAAGAGAACATGCTTAAAGTCCAGTGCCCCCAGAACGAAGTTCATATAGTTAATTTCAAAAGATCTGGTCAAGAGAACTCGTTCAGAGCGAGTTACATTTTCCTGTAACTATGTATTTTCCTTAAATTGTTTTTGATAACTTAATAAACTTGAAGATGCTGGGCCTTAAGGGCATCCCGTGCCTTTTAAGCTGTGT
The DNA here is from genome assembly GCF_020536995.1 of Dreissena polymorpha. Taxonomy (NCBI): domain Eukaryota; kingdom Metazoa; phylum Mollusca; class Bivalvia; order Myida; family Dreissenidae; genus Dreissena; species Dreissena polymorpha. The sequence goes on along the minus strand of NC_068358.1, from coordinate 62,201,313 downwards.
GATAGAAGGAACTGAACACAATTAAGAAACCTGATGATGTTTCAAAACACGAAAAATATATTGAAAACAAAACGTACAACTTATATCTAGAGAGGGAAAGATAATGCAACATGTCAAAGAATCTAACCTCCATGCAGATATGGTACATATGGTCCAAGTGTGAGGTAAATTGTTAAAGCAGCACACGTGTATTATCAGGTAAGTAACTGTATGTGGAGACTGCATTGAGACTATTAGGCGTGTGCGTTTGGATGAGTGCGAGTTAGCATAAAAGTATTTACAAAACAAGCGCATTAACCCTTTACCACTTAGATACGTATTTTCACGAATGTGTAGTCCCTTAGAAAGTTATATTTAATTTAAGACCTTTCTTTCTAGATTCAAGGTTTTAAGGCTTCATCTCCAAACCTTAGATACTGATGAGCAGCAAACAATTCTGGATGCATGCTGTTTGCATATAGCCATTTTCACTTTGGCTCAGAGTGGGAAAGGGTCAAATTAATTAAACTGGAAGAAACTAAAGGTCGATTATGATGAAAGATAAATACAATTTACAAGTTAGGCTTGCATCCAGAGAAAATTCACGTTTCAAAACTGCAGTTAAACATTATGTTTCTCATTAGGCGCCTGAAGGTTGATTATTTTGATGATTAAAAAAAACATGAAGATCATTAAAATGGTGAAACACCATTTTATAAAGAAAAATAAATTATACAAATAAAATGTGAGGCCCCATTATGATAAATAGTTCATACTATTTCAAATGGTTATTTTTAGTTTACAAGAAGTTCAAGTATATACATCGATAACATTTGACACATCAAACACAGTACTTTAATTATGTTAGATAAACAATGCTTCACCATATCAGAGCAAACACGTGACACATTAATTTGAAAATAAACAAACAATTATTTTGCTTATTTGACCATGAAAATATTTATACGAGTAATAATCAATTTAATACATTTTGAGGTTATTGTAAGTAAGAAATAAATGTTATTACAACTTCTATACTACTTTGCTTACTATATTCAACTGACATCAATGTATCTTGTTTTGGACAATTGAACATTACTTTATAAAATGAATGTGCAACAATGCAAAATGTACGGTTGTGAAATGAGATATCCCTCATTCCAGATCTGCCAAAAATGAACATTAATGTTTGAAAATGTATCATAAACAGGCAAGAATAAGAACAATAAACAAGGAAATACAATTAAAATATTTTACTACATTAAATACAACTACGCGTTATACAGATCCATTAATACTATTTATAAAACCCGAACTGTCAGAATTTCCCTGATAACAAACATCCACAAATGAGGCCACCCAAATACCTGACAAATGGCACGTCAACTACTGAAGCCATCTGGAAACCAATAACCAGAAGGCATTCATCTTTATCAGCATCGGTTTTTGTTTCCAGGAGACCCCATGCGGTGATTGATCGCCAAAGAGCACACTTAAGGCTTTGTCCCTGTGTGAAATTTTGTTGAGGTAGTTAACTTATATTAGTATTGACTATTAACAAACAGTCTTTAATGGAAGAAACCCGTGTTTAGTACGTTCTGTCAAATGTTTTCATAACAACATGAATAACAACTGACAGTCCGGTGCAGAATGCATGCCCGCTTTACAAAAGATTCAAGATATATGTTGAATATCACCAGTCTTGACGTTGTTATGCCAGACTTTCGGAGCGGGGATGCATGTCCTCGTGCATACATTGCACATCATCCGTGTCTGTAATGTCATCATCTGGGTACATACTGAAGCAGTCAATGCTCACAGGAGAGACCTCTATCGAATTCGCTGTCGACGATAACGTACCCGTGTTGACGTTCGTATCGCTGGAACCTTCCAATAGGGTCTTTCTAGATGCGTTTTCCTAGACGGGAATGAAGACATGTGTATAGACGAAGTATCGATCTATGAGCATGTTTAGCAAAATTAATTTTTTAATGAGAATGTATTCAACAAGAAAATTCACGATGTAATAACAGTATGCGAAAAAAAAAGACGTCATAAATTCAGTTCGAGCCTATAGCACTTGGGAGATCGTAAACCCAATGCTAAACAAATCAAAATGATGCCAAAATACATTGATAAGATTTTCATCGGATGCTCAGCAAATCAAAGTGGTAAAATACCATTAAAGCCAGTGTATTTGAATTGTTGTTTTTGCGTCAACAGGTTTAATTGTTCTCATTATCTGATTTTCATTTTCTTTTCATTTTGGTTCAGCCAATTTTGACGACATATCAGCATTAAGCTGTTTGGTCATGTGTTAAACTAAACTAAAATTTAAAAAGTGCTCAAGTTGGCCAAAGTCAATCGGCTGCAACTATTTGTGCTTGCAGATTTATTACGCTCAGCGGCAACTGTGGCTGATTTGTTCCCGAATTGTTTCAAATTATCGACGATTGGCAATAGGGTTGGTGTTATAAAGTAAATAAAAAACATGAAGCAAACAAACACGACAAGGTCGAAAAATTACTAATCCTAAAAATCCCTTGTGACTTTACTATTAAATAAGCTGAAGATCCTTGCTGTTGTAGGTCGGCTATGATTGTTGAGTAAAGACGTGTAGTTATAACAGCTTCAATAATAGAAAAAAAAAACATATTATTCCGTTCTGTTGTCATCCACGAGTGAAATTTCGAACATTTGCAAACTTCATTAGTAGTTTATAAAAAACATCAATGACAATATTCAAGCACAACCACTGGCTCATTATTTATGATTTGTTAAAAGGATAATATTTCAAATAGCTTCAAAACGTATGTGTTATTCTGACCTGCCCGGTCGCCTGTGATTATATGAAATTATATCGATTACACAAACATTCATATGTAAATGAATTATGGAATAACTGATATAGTTACCGAGCAGGAATTATCAGATATCTGCTCAGGGGAATATTCGAGGAGGGTTATGGTTGATAATTTAAAACAACATTTAAAGTATTCGTTTCAAACATAGCACAATGCAATCTACAACATATTAATCATTTATTATGCATTATTCTCAAAATAATGCCTCCCATTGAAATCGCTTGATATGTTTCAAACCGACTTGTGTATTTACACATTTAACATTTATTTACGTATTGTTCATCGCTGCATAGACAAACAATCTTTAGAGCAGATGCCTTTAAAGCTAGCTGTAATGCTTATTTATTCTCACTAATGTATGATTCTATAATGGATTTTGCTTTAAGAATGATTTTTATATTAAGCGTTGTAAAGTGGCAGATTTTGCAAATGATATTTTGATACATCTTAAAAGAAACAAAATCGTGGTTTGGTCGCAACAAACTGAACTGATTCAAAACCTATATACTCTGCCCTTAATTTGCCATTTATGAGTGACAGTAGAAGCTACCAATAGGCTTATGTAATGAGTAGTTGTTTTTGTAAGTCAAGGGCACACACTGGGTCAGATGATTGCATTACGAGATTATAATTGGCAATATATAAAGAATTTACTTTGCTTGGCAGAAGTTATAATCAAATATGGAAAAAATACGTAATTTATTCGCTGTTCGCTCGCCTTAGATAATTTTGCAATAGAATGCCAAGTATCTTGTTATTAATGTGGTGCCATCTTTCACAATTCTGAACGCAGGGTGTTCGCTTATTGATGCACAATACAATGTTGGCCGATTGAAACCTGTTCGGGCTTATGGTTTTGCTTTGGTTGTAGACCCGACCGGCAAATGCACACACAATATTTTACAAATTGTTGAAATATGTAAAATAGTTAAGTTAAAATCATTAAAAATATCTAGCACGGAAGCGAATAATATCGAATGTGCTTATGCGTAAATATAGATTTTGTTACTCATCGAGTAAGCTATTCAAATATTATATTTAACCCATGTCACTGTGGTGATTAAAATGAGCAAGAACGCATTTGAATAAGTCTCTATTGGCCACATGACTACATGTTTCACTGTTACCTGTGATTCGACATCTATATCAGTCAGCATCCGTTCAAGCATAGGAGAATGGGCTGCTGCGTGTCTTGAAAAACGCACCGCCGTTGGTACAATTACCTGACTTGTGAGGCTTTTCGCATCCGCTCTTTGGGCATACAGTCGACTTAAATGCCTGTAAATGACACGCGTAATTCTTTTTAGCACACAAACGTGTACATGGTTATTTCTCGTTTATGTGTTCCGAAAATACTAAATGACTTTAAAAATACAACACTTAAAGGGGCCTTTTCACAGATTTTGGCATTTTTTAACTTATTCATTAAATGCTTTATATTGATAAATGTAAACATTGGATCGTAAAAGCTCCAGTAAAAAATCAAGAATAAAATTAAAAAAAGGAAAAGAACATTGCCTGGAGCAGGTTTCGAACCAGTGACCCCTGGAGTCCTGCCAGAGTCCTGAAGTAAAAACGCTTTAGCCTACTGAGCTATTCCGCCGATTACACATACTTGACGTATTTTATACCTTATATAAGCAATCTTCGTAGTTTCACAAAATTTAACGACAAAAACAGAACTCTCCAAATTATTCAATCGTTTCGCGTTGCAACGCTTTATAATTTTTAGGTTTTAAAATCGCCAAAAGATGCATATAATGGCTATATTAGACCATGGAAAATGTTCAGTATTACTGTTTCCTCACAAATATCATAACTAAAACGAAAATGTGCGAATCTGAAACAACTTTTTTCAATTTTGTCAATTTACCAAAGCGTGAAAAGATCCCTTTAAGCGACGCATGTGTTTGTTAATAAGCGATATAACGGGCAACTTACAAATTGTAAAAATGGGACATAACGTAAAAGAGCACGTAAGTTTAACATAATGTATACACGTTTACATGGCTTGTTTTTTTTTTGTTGGAAAACAAACCACAAGCATAAATGATACAGACTTTAATAATTATATGTGATTTATTGTGTTCATGTTCTTTCTTGTATATACGCAATCATATGGTTTTAAATCTCCTTAATGAATGTTATTCGTTTCATTATATTATTTATTTTTAGGTCAGTAGCTCGGAAAATAAAACAGCCCACAGAAGGTAACGGTAATTTATTTAATCGCTAGTATATAACATCTAGAGAAGCTTTAAATACCGTAATTGCATGCGATGGATGAAACAAAAAATCTAAAATGCCACAACAATACCTGTGTTTGTAGATGACAAATGTGACGCAGACGATGATACAAATGAGTCCCACGCCACAGCCAATCAGAATACCGAGCTTTTGGCGGAAGTCGTCGTTGTTTTCGTCTTTTTCTAAAAATGAACCAATCAAAGAACACATAAGTTTAATACGCGTGAATGCTTTACGGATGTATATAAAATACTGGGAAAATAGTGGGCATATGAGCTTTTCCGATAGAAAAGTTCTTGTGACCTATCACGCCTCGAGATTATTACATTTTAATGAAATATGTATTATAGAGGAAAATCAATAACAAGCATTTTCAAATATTTGATACGAACACATTCAGCTACAAAGAAAAATATAATAGAACAAAATAATGTCTGACCACAAATAATCATGAATAAGATTTTATGAAAACAGTCTAGACTATTTTATACTGTGTCGATCGTTTAGATATAATAAAAATAGAAATGTAAGATCGTAAAACGACGTTCATCTACATGCAAATAAAACGTCCATTAAAACATAGTCATACATGAATTTAAACAGCCTTATCCCATTGTGTGTAGATGATAATGACCATTGCAATATCAAAGGTATGATAAACTAAGGCTTTGATAGTATTTGCACGAGCTATAGTCACCTACCGGTCGCGTTAAGAACGCATAACAATACAAAGTATGCATTACCTTTATATTACCCTTTATCAGAACACTTGTGTAATAGGGTATGTGAATTAAATTGACCCTTTCCATGTAAAAAGCATGAAGAAACAAACACATGCTTGATAATAAAATCCAATGTCAATTTAGTACATCCATAGATAGAAATGCATATATATATATATATAATTTGTATAATACTATTTATATAAACAGTCTATATAAACAGTCTCCTTACATTCGACATGCGAAGTAGTGAAGTTATTCATAATCCCCATACCTATTTTACTACGCAAGCCAAGTTTTATAATAAGATTCTATGTACATTTCAAGATATTGCATCTGAGCCGCATTCTTGGAAATCTGGGCTTTATGCATGTTCACAAAGTGTTGTTCCAGATTATCCTATGCAGTCCGAACAAGCTAATCCGGGACGACACTTTTCGTCTTAACTGGTTTTTCTCTAAGAAGAGACTTCCTTTAAACTTAAAGTGCATAAGTTAATTTTTTACCACACTTTAAGAACATTGATCATGCCCCATATTTCGAGTTCGCGTTATAGATATGTGTCTTGTTCTGAGAAATTTGTGCTTGATGCATGTGTGTAAAGTGTCGTCCCAGATTAGCCTGTGCAGTCCGCACAGGCTAATCAGTGACGACAATTTCCGCTTTAATGGTATTTTTCGTTTAAAGGAAGTCCCTTTTTACCGAAAATCTAGTTTAAGCGGAAAGTGTCGTCCCTGATTAGCCTGTGCGGACTGCACAGGCTAATCTGGGACGACACTTTACGCACATGCATTAAGCCCAGTTTTCTCAGAACAAGACACATATAATAGACAAACTACAACTTACTCCCAGATGGCTGACACTGTCCGCTGAGAGGACATTCTGCGCACGTGTCACAGGGGTGTGTTTTAACGGTAATGCTGAACACCTGAGTTTTTTGGCCCTCGCCGGCGTTAGTGCAGGCCCCGAGTTTAAAGTAATACACTTGGCTGGTAAGGTCCTCCAACACGACCGAAGTAGTGGTAGCTTAATAACAATTACAATAAGATTGATTTGTGGCCGAGCACAAAGAAACGCATAAGATGTCGTTTAAGGCAATACATCAATGTGTATTGGTTTTCTTAATATTTATAGAATTATTCGAAGTAGGGACATGATCGAAGTGCATATACTGTATACATATATATATCCTGACCCTTTAATTTATAATTGAAAAAAAATACAAGTATTCGTACTCATCAAAACCGGATTATCTGACAATGCATAATCAGTATTTGGTTACCGGAATGGCCTGTTTAGACATTATACAACGCAGATTTTTGCAACTAATTTCTTAACACACACACTCTTCTTTATGCTTAGCACATAGTATACAAAGTCTTGCATTCTTATCTTAAGCACATATCATATAAACTCAAACATCTTTTTATTACGTATATAACATATACACCAGTCATCATAATGTTATGTGCATAAGTTATGTATAACATAAAACTTTTCTGGATAATTAAACTCTGAAGTAGGAAAAACTTTTTTTGAATATCCAATACCGTTTTGCTGTATCGATGACCATTTCATGCCTTGTACTGGATTTCCGGGTGTGTAATAGATGATGTAGAAGGTAATAATGCCGTTCTGTTCCCTCGGTGGTCCCCACTGAAGTTTTATCTTACCGGGTGACACATTCTCTGCTAATACGTTTTCAGGCGGTGAAGGAACTGAATTAAAACCGTTTGCATGTTTATGAACATGTTAATTTTCAGTCAGTATTTTCAGTAAAACGATTGGTCAATGTCTTTTGAGTTATTTACTGGGGGAACATATTTGCCATTTTAAGTATTTTAGTGATTTTCAATTACTGCTATATTCACATAAAACTAGTATACTTATCATAAAAGCGTTTACCGCGTTTACCGTATTTTACTTCTTTCTAAATGCGTGTCTCATTTATGCGTTGCTGCTTTATAATTCAATGTCACTATCACATCTGTATTTGTAATAAATAAATTAAAAAATATGCATACTTAAAAATTACTCTTCCAATGGTATTTTTTTATAAACACATCGATAACACCTAAAACTATTTGTATTTGATAGTGTGTTTTTTTCTAAAATCACGTTAAATGCATGCTCTATAATTCGACATTATAAGATATTATTAAATGGCTATTCATAAAACGATTGCACAATCTCAATACTTTCTTTTGTATTTCTGGTCACAAAAACTGCGTTTAAATAATTGCAAATAATTATAATTAATGCAATGAATACCAGTTCAGAGTATACAGTGCACATTTCCTTAGAGCCTCTCTTGCTTTGGTGAACCCATCAGTTGAGTCCATCAGATATAAGCCCCAATATTATTGAACATATCATGATTGCTTCAAAAAAGCCTCCTGGAATAAGCGGCTCCATCTTTATTAGAAGTTTTATTTGAATTGTAAAGGGCATTATACGACACTTTTTCAAATTAAAACTGCTATACAATCCGAGGATGGGAACATGACGCAAACATAAAACACGGCCTACGCTTTGAAAAATCCCAATTAATTAATACCAACTTACAATTTTAAGCCAGAGACAATCAAAAGTACAATCAATTTTTGGTAAATATAAGTATTGAAACAAAAAAATTAGGCTTAAACTGAGTATTTAAAGGAAGACGAACCGAAGAATATTAATGTTTCAACTTACTGACTTATAATAATGAAAAAAATATGTTATAGAAAGCACAGTATAACATCACAATGCGCAATGTACGAACACGGTAACATTTATTTTTATTATCATGAATTAAGCTTTGACAGTAGTTATTGCGTTTGTCGATATCATGGTTATAATATACATTTAAACAACATACGCTTCTGCTCTAATATCTAATATAACACCTCACATAAATGTGTTTCTTCTTTGCGTATATAAACTACACAGGTCTGTTATTTTGAAAAGTACCCGGTAAAGATGCGCGCGTCTAGTCAGCGGGCGCTATTCAGAATAGCGCCTGCTGACTAGATGCGCGCGCATCTAATAGTGCGCGCTAGAATGTTAGTTATTTTGTAACATTTGTGCAAGTTTTACAAGCGTGTGTATCAGAGTTTATTTACAAGTTTTACAATGCAAAGATATTTCTTTATATACTTAGGCAGCTCCAAATTGTATTTGGATCGTAGCCTTCGGCTTCGGTCCATATACTATTTGGGGCTGCCTCGCTGGTCACTATTCTGCCATAGGGCCCCCAGTGACGTTATCTATTTCTTAAATAGCCAACAACAATTTTTAAAGGCCATGGGTTGCCCGCCGAAAATGATCCCTGAGATAGTTCCCGTTATGGACGTACCCCCTTCCATGGTCTGGACTATCATAGGTTTGCTGAACGGCCCGCTGGTCGTGTTAGTATGAGAACGCGCGGAAATGACGTACCAGGTGAACGGCTGTAGGCTCCGGAGAGTTATTGACGTGCCTTTACTGAAATAAACGATGTCATTTATTAAGGATTATGTTATGAACGTGGGTATATAAATGAATAATGCTTGTATCTCATGAAATTGCATTGAAACATATCCATAACCAAAGAAGTCTTTACATGACATGGTTGAAACCGTTTAATCCTTGAACAGAAAGAAATTAATCAGTTCTGTCTGAACTTTTAAACATTTTGTCACTTTTAATTATGTTTCAATTTATATTTCTATTCAAATGACAATGGTCGTTTAGATTACAATAACACTAAAACATCAACAAAATGAAAACATATATTATGGAAACAAACATAGAATTACTAAAGCAAATGTTACAAACGTTGTTATCTCAATTGGAGGATCGAGCGACCCCTGATGTTCATAACGGATCGTATATCTCGTGATGCTCATGGTTGTCATGGGAATATCCCAGAACAGGTCGATAGTGGTGTCGGAGGAGGAGAAGGGTTCGCGAATGATGGGCGGAGGGGGGTCTGGCGTGTCCCCGGGGGCTATTGCCTGGTGCCAAGCGACTACGTGGTCCATTACCTCGTTGCTGGAACTGCGCACGTCGAAATCGATCTGGTAAAACTCTCGGTCAACTGATAGAGATAAAGATTATATTGGTAAAAGCTGGTATTATTTTTCGAATGCTTATTACAAAAAGCAAAAACATGCATACTTGTACTGTAAAAAACAAAAGTTGCCATTCACTCCTTTCGTTCGACAAACAGTCGACACTAATTTTGGCAAAAATCAAACCAGCACTTAGTTTATGTATGCAGTATATTGAGATAATGCCACATGTCTTTAGCGTGTAATACGTAAATTAGAAAATGCGCTAGAAGATAAAACTCACGAAAAGAGGAATAACACTTGTGAGGAAAAAGTTAAAGTGTTTTTCCGTTGAGAGTGGTTTTTTAACTTATGTTTTTTCTTGCAACTGAGTGAATTTCAAATGTTTTTATCGAAGATTAAGTGTGCTTCGATAAAAAAAACGCGTCGCCAAGAAAGATCAACATTAATCGTTACCTAAACCGTTCACGAGAACGTCGCGGGTCTCCAACAGAAGGGTGAACTCCTGCACCGGACCCACGTTAATCAACGGCTGCACCAATACACGGTAGCCCGCCATGCCGGAGACGTTAATTTGCGACCAGCTCAGTTGCACGGCACTCGAGTTTACGGCATTAACTTTAAGGACAATGTCCGAGGATTCTAAAGAAAAAGAAATTGTTAAAGATTATGTAAACAAAATTCAGGCGAACAGAAATAAAAACGTGACGTGCATTCGATTTGATATACATGTAAACAGTACTGCGGGATATGAATTACTTCCACAATACAAACGAGTATAATTGAAATTACTTACCAATTGCAGAAATATGCATATTTTCATTCGTAAAATTCAAGTGTGTAGTTAATTGTGAATAAATAAAACACGCTGAATAATTCAACATTCAAGCGTTACCATGACACTGATTTGGCCTAACTGGCGTAGGCCTTCAAGTAATCAACTCAATGCGACCTTGACATTGAGTTACCTGACTGGCTATGTCCCTATTGATGGACTAAATGAGCACAACATTTGAGCCGCGTTTAATGGAAATTACTCAAAAGTATGAGATACGGTGATCCATAAAGATAAATTTTAAGTGTGACCTTGTGGCGATTTGAAAGGCCTTCATTTGCACGTTGTCTCAATTTCCTGTTTAATGATTTAAACTTAAAGTTTGATCGTGTTCTAATTCGAAAGGTCTTTTTTATTTGTTGTTGTTGTTTTTTTGCACAGTGTCTCACTTTCGTTCTTAAAAAAGTTGAACTTAAAGTGTGGTATTGTGCTAGTTTGAAAATTCTTTGTCTGTTGCACAGTGTCTCAATTTCCGTAACAATTAAACGCTTCGAATGGCATAGAAACTCTGGAGCAGACGCAAACATGTTATAGAAGGATATTCGGTCGTTCAAATGGGAATACGAAGGACATTCAGTTCATACCCTTTCTCATCGCGGTTGCCTGGTAGTTAGCCATGATATTGTACAATATTACCAACTCACCATTTTTTGTTGATTTAGCAGTCCTGTATGATTTCCATGCATGCTCGTATACCGGCATGCAGTTCTCGCCGACTTCCGGAAACCCTGCCGAGGTCCCGGCCAGAACCAGAATGGAATACTCGTGGTCGGGCTCAAGTCCTGAAAAACGTTTGTTCGCACAAATACCCACGTGATAACAATTTGGTTGAAATAAATTTTAATTCGTGAACATCGATCTACATGTAAAACGCATACTAGTTAGTAGTTACATATACCCACTGATTAGAAACAAAGATAACATTGTATCCATAAATAATTTTGTCCATGCAGTTATTATTAATGGTATATGAAGTTACAAATGTTCCAATTAATCAAAGTGAAACAATCCTTACCTAGTTTGATGACAATTGTGTGTGATCAATGTGTTTCAATGTGATCTCTAGAGTGAAAGCAGTATTTCATTCAAATAGACGCATTGGCTTCGCGTTTGAACCCAAATCACCCAGTTAAGAACTTGTCCGAGACATTATTGAGACCAGTGTCCTGACCACGTTTTATGAAGATAAGGTTATACATATGAACTGTAGATTAAACAAGCTGATTCTTCAGTTTATCTTAAAAAACATGGTAGTTGATCCCACTTTAAACAGTTTTCGATTCAACAGATAAATTATTTGTTCGCGTCTTAAACAGCTGCTAGCTTTACAATTTGACCTACGGACCTGATTGTTTACACCATTATACGCGATTTCTTACTCGGCCAAGATATCCAGGGGTGAAAGTGTTCCACATAGTTTTATTAAGACTGAAAAGCAAATGTGAAAAAGGGAATGTTATCAAGCTTTTTAGTCGATCTGACATTGTGACCTACTTTCGACACCACATACAACGACAAAGCTATCTTTCGATCAACTTTTTAAGTGAGTTTCGTGAAAAAATGCGAGAATTTTGCAAGAAATGTGACATTTAGCGAATTAGCGACGAAAACGTCTACAAAAACACGACGCGCAAGACACGGCGGCCTACAGATGATCATAAAAGCTCATCGTGTTGCACTCAGCATAGCTTCTTAATTTACCTGTTACAAGATATTCGTAAGTATTGGATGGAAATATTTTGACTGTCATCATTTTTTCTTTGACGCCATAGCACAGCTTGTATCTTGTGATGACACCCATCCGTTGATCCTCCGGCAGTTCAGACCATTTGACCCGAAAACTGGTTGCTGAATCGTGGGATATCTCAACATCCGGGATGCTAGTTGGAACTTTACACAAATAAAGGTATCATTTTTTCATCGAATGCTTATGAACAAGCCTAGCAATCTACTACAAATCCTGTTTAATATTGCTGCAAGAAAAAAATGTCGCGTTCAACACAAGTCAACGAGAAAGTCCATTTCCGATTAAAACTTACACGCGATGAGACAAATCATACCTTAAATGAAGATTCTTAATGTTAAACATTAGCATGAATGTATACATTGAAAAAGTATTATCAAAATTAATTAATAAAATGTAACAAAACGTCCGTACCGTCTTCGAGAGTCCTTGTCATGACCGATTGCGAGTGAGGCCCGGCCCCTTTTGCGTTAAAGGCCTGAACGGCGAAGGCATACTGCGTGAACGGAAGTAGACCCTCCACCTTTGTACTCGTCGTGACCGCGGTCTCGATATGGTACGCCATCAAGTGCTGGCAATGCCCAGGGCAGTCGGTTTCTTTTGTGTGGATTTTTAAATAAATGTTGTTGATTATATTGTCATACGCTTTTTATAATGATTCGTTGTTATTGTTGTGTTTTGTTGTTGTTGTTTTTCGGCAAGGTCGAACTGTTTCTTTTATAAGGTTTAATGGGGAAACAGCTCGGAATTTGGATGTTCATGGAAAGTTTTTTTCAGAGGAGGAAAACATTATAACTCGTACTTCAGTCGTTCATTAATGTGTTTTTCTGAGGGACGACATTATAACTTTCAATGTCGACACTGTACTCAAAAGCCGCTTTAGTATTACTCAGTTTACATCTTATATATCATATAATAACACTTACATGAATTGGTTATAATACAACGGAATAATATTTGTAAGACATTTGTGATATTAAAATGCTGATACAATTATTAGAAAATAATAAACCAAAGTTTAGCGATAAACACATCTATATTTTGCAGTCAGCACAGGCTAATCAGGGACGACACATTCCGCCTTAATAGGATTTTTGCTTAGAAGAGGTTTCATTTTAACGAAAAATGTCATAAAAGCGAAAAGTGTCGTCCCTGATTAGCCTGTGCGGATTGCACAGGCTAATCTGGGACGACACTTTACGCACAGTCATTATGCCCAGTTTTCTCAGAACGCGACTCAATTATGCTCGCACCTGGGACTGTTCTGTAGCTCCAGGTATATGCAACGATGGGAAACAAGTCCGGATATGGCGCAGCTTCCCACTTCAGGGATACTGTGGTCGATGTCCGTGCAACGACTGTCAAGTTCCTTACAGTACCCGGAGTGTTGGCTGTGGAAAAGAGTGAAACACGGTTCGTTGGATAAAAATGTGGTTTTCGCAACAAAATTATTATTGCTTTTCGAAACTTAAGTATGTAACGAATTTATATTTGGTAACAAATCTTTACTAAATTTTTTTTACTTTTTTTTTTCAGAATAACGTGATTTCCGCCGTTGGTGTTATACTAAAGTTCGATAATGAACAATGAAAATGCCATAGCAATAAAAAAAGATGGTTATTATACAAAACTTAAAACGTTATTATAAAAATGTTAAAACTATTATATGTGTGACACCGTAATCCCGATTCAAAACTTATTTGGTACGAATGTCTCTTGAGTGATCCTTTTCTAAGGTTATTGTTGATCCGGTATAAATGACCACCAATGAACTGGACTCGTTTTCCTAATTCTTTGTTCAAATGTTTTAAAGATTGATATGGTTTCCCTATTTAATAGCATATAATGGTATTAAGTAAATTCAAATTCAAACGTACGTTGTCTTCGAAAGTCGATCCACGTAACCGTCATTGCGATACCGGCACTGTTGTTGGCAATGCACTGATAGTAGCCAGCGTCGTCTGTCAATCCATACAACCAGATCGTATCTTGTAGCTATGGATACGCATCGGAAACAAGATAGATAAATAGATCTATGTGAAGATAACTTACAATATAAAAATGTTTATTATTGAGAAAATACCCAGGTTTATAAGATTATCGATATGTAATGCATGCACATTTTTTGTAAAACAAATTATATGTATTTAACTAGGGCATCAACCGTCTTATATTAATTAACCAATTAATTTCATTAATCAAATAAATGAACCAAACAATCACCATGGAGTACCACACTGAACAATGTATATTTTGGCAAGAATGTCACAACAGTTTAGAATATAACGGCGATACCTCGTGACCAAGTGTGTGAAGTGTGTGGTAAAGTCGGAGACCATTTTTGAACCACATGATTTCAGGTTCGGGGTAGCCACGTGCTTCGCACACGAGTGACTGCCTCTGGGAGAGTACCTGGGTTTGCGATGTTTGGGGGCGCTTCACAAAGACTGGAGGAACTGAAAAATAACGTAGGTTTCATAAACGCAAATATAAGGTATCCCTTTTAAGTCAAACAGAGTATCCAAAAACTTCCGTTTTATATAGGGTCATTTGATACTCAAATGGTCTCGTCAATGTGCACATAAAGCTAAAAGGCAATTTCTTCAATGGTCTTTATGGTTGTTTCTTGTAGAAGATGGGTCTACTAAGCATCGGTTGGTGTAGAGTCAAAGTGCGATTGGTTATTTTATTGATTGCGGTTATGACGGAAAATTCACGGATGATAAAAGTGAAGTTTCTTGCTCTGAAGAACTCTCGCCTCCGAAAATGACAGGAAAAAATATAAGCGGCGTCATGCAGAAATGGGTTTTATAACATATGCGGCCAGAGCAGCTACAGCCTGTGCAGCCACAGCGTAGATTCTGATAAGACTGCGCGATGTGACAGGCATGGCTGGAGCCACGCTGGCCACATATGACATGAGACCCATTTTCATATGACTCGGACAATATTGACAGTGTTCGAATTTCGATAAATATGTAATAACCTTTGCTTAGCAGAATTTTATAACAAAGGTTTACTGAAACCTTACATGTTAAACACATATAAAAACAATACCACGCAGAGAAGCTTATAGCATCTTCGTAGTTAAAGTGTTGGTTCTAAATTAATTGTTTATGCAATCGGCTAAGAATTTAATATAGTAGTATATGTAAGTAGTAGAAGTAGTAGTAGTAGTAGTAGTAGTAGTAGTAGTAGTAGGTAGTAGTAGTAGTGTAGTAGTAGTAGTATAGTAGTAGTAAGTAGTAGAGTAGAAGTAGTAGGCGTCGTAGTAGCTTGTAGTAGTAAGTGAGTAGTAGTAGTCAGTAGTAGTAGTAGTAGTAAGTAGTAGTAGTAAGTAGTAGTAGTAGTAGGTTAGTCCGTAATAGTAGTAGTAGGTAGTAGTTGTAGTAGTAGTAGTAGTAGGTAGTCGTAGGTAGTCGTAGTAGTTAAGTAGTAGTAGTATCAGTGTTAGTAGTAGTAGTAGAAGAAGTAGTAGACGTAGTAGTAGTAATCAGTAGTAGTAGTCGTTAAGTAGTAGTAGTAGTAGTAGTAGTAGTAGTAGTAGTGTATAGTGTAGTTAGTAGCCGTAGTAGTAGTAGTAGTAGTAGTAGTAGTAGTAGTAGTAGTAGTAGTAGTAGTAGTAGTAGTAGTAGTAGTAGTAGTAGTAGTAGCAAAGTAGTAGTAGTAGTAGTAGTAGTAGCAGTAGTAGTAGTAGTAGTAGTAGTAGTAGTAGTAGTAGTAGTAGTGGTAGTAGTAGTAGTGGTAGTAGTAGTAGTAGTAGTAGTAGTAGTAGTAGTAGTAGTAGTAGTAGTAGTAGTAGTAGTAGTAGTAGTAGTAGTGGTATTAGTAGTCGTGGTAGTAGTAGTAGTAGTAGTAGTAGTAGTAGTAGCCGTAGTAGTAGTAGTCGTAGTAGCCGTCGTAGTAGTAGCCGTAGTAGTAGTAGTAGTAGTAGTCGTAGTAGTAGCCGTAGTCCTAGCCGTAGTAGTCCTCGTCGTCGTAGTCCTAGTCGTAGTAGTCGTCGTAGTCGTAGTCGTAGTCGTAGTAGTAGTAGTAGTCGTGTAGTAGTAGTAGTCGTCGTAGCAGTTAGCGTAGCAGTAGAGTAGTAGTAGTAGTAGTAGTAGTAGTAGTAGTAGGACGTAGTAGTAGTAGTAGTAGTAGTAGTAGTAGTAGTAGCAGTAGTTAGTAGTAGTAGTAGTAGTTTAGTAGCAGTAGTTCCTACCCAGACCTTTCGAGTGTGTAATGGCGCACTATGTCGGCACCATCCGCGTGCTTCACCGGTGCACGTATACCCGCCGGCGTCTGACTCCATCACTTGACTAATCACGAGGTTTGAATTGCCGACCTTGAGAAGACGGCCGTTAGAGGGGGTCTTGATTTCGCCGGTTGCTAAAGAGATAAGAATAGTATCTTTTTTTCATAATAAAACTAGATTTATGAATAAAACCAACGCGTGTTCGTTTTATTTGTGTGCCACTTCTCTTTTCGAAAGATAGTTTAAATTAAAAAAAATGTGACGTTTTGCTAGAAAGCTTTAACTGAACCAAATTTTGAAATATTATGGTTAAAATTAAATGTTGTGAAATATGTAACCCTTTTTACAAAAAAGAGAATTCATAAATGTGTTACGTTATATGCATGATTTGTAAACAATTCATGTTTAGTTTTAAGATAAAGTAGATTTAATAGATACACTATAAGTCGTTATCAGTATCTTTGCATCGCATTAATGTCTCATTCACACACAGCATCGGGGAAACATCGGTGACCCTATTTTGATTAACAACTTTATTTAAGTCCTGAACTATTGCAAGTAGCAAGCACATACTGGTGTAATTCCAATATAGTTTGATGTCACGTCCGCCCTCGACGAGACACTCCATAACGGCCGTCGTGTCCAGTCTGGCTCGCACCGTCTGGGGAGCAGTCAGCAGTATAGGGGAGATACGGGGGACACCTGAAATATGGTACTTCCGTTAACAACAGGTAACCAATGGCAACACACTCTTACAAACTCTCTGCACTCGAGTACTCGGGTTATACCACATCAGATTTGTAATGCCGGAAACGAAATTGATTTTAATTAAAACGATAAACGGTAGTGTATCGGACATTTAAATACGTTAAAGTGCTAGACAATCTCTTATTTTTAATTCTAAATTAATTTATGTTTACACAAGAGGGCCATGATGGCCCTGCATCGCTCACCTGCCTAACCTTGCAACATCAACTTAAATTATATCAGACTATGGCTAGCTATATCATGAAGTATAAATGGGCCAAATTTCAGGACCATAAGATATTAGTATGTTAGGTAATATCAAAAAATAAAGTTGCACAAGTGGTCAAAAATTGAAGGTCACCAAAGTGCATATGTTCATTTTTAGGAATTGAGTTGAATTATAGATAATCCCAACCCAGATTTAATCCAGATAAACTTTCCGACTAAATTTCATTTAGATCTGATAAACTGTGACCTCTATTGTCTACAGGAAGTTTTACTATGATTTGACCAGATGACCTACTTTATGATCTCAGATGACCCATATACAATCCCAAGCCAATTTCATCAATTAATACATTCTGACAAAATTTCATTAAGACATGATGAAAACTGTGACCTCTTTCATCTGCACAAGGTTTTACTAGAATTGGCCCGATGACCTAATTTTTGACCCCAGATGACCCAAATCCCAACCCAGATTCATCAAGATAAACATTCTGACAAAATTTCATAAAAATTGGATGAAAACTGTGACCTCTACTGTCTACACAAACAAATTGTTGACGGACGCACGCACGCACGACGGACGCCGGACATCACACGATCATATAAGCTCACCGTGTCACTTCGTTACATGTGAGCTAAAAATGTTACCGCACTTTACTCTTGTTTTGAAAATATGTTTTGATAACAAAATCACAAGCTTTATCAGTATGGCAATTGTATTGAAACATTTTTAACGCTACGTTGGCTTTAAAAGCAACATGAATTCTGTCATCTTACAATGTCCTACAGCACTGTAAGGCATGTATTTCATATATGTTTAGATTACAAATACTATCATTATAGGCTTTAAATACCGTATTAACGCGGACCTTAACATAACACCACCCATCATCAATCGTGTACAAGCAATCAGCAATTAACATACATACATGTATTCAACAAAAAACGAAGGAAAGTACCACTACAAACGAAATGTGAACTCTCCCAATCTTCGCAGTATAGGACTCAAATGGTAACCGCGCGTGCATACCTGGTTGAACATTGAGCAAGGCACTGATTTCTTCAAACTCTGTACCACGTGAGGGATGAAACACCTGACACGTGTACTTTCCCGCGTCAGCGCGAGTTACGTTGTGGATCTGAAGAATGCCCGCGATTGAAGTAATCCTGAAACATGCATGACGTCTTATCACAAGCTATACCCTATTCACGTGTTTATTACTATTATACTTTCGGTCAAGATAACATTTTGGCTACATAGGCTGTGGCTGACCAATCGCATGACGCTAATTTGTTTAAGTTGCGTCGTCAACATGAAACGAAATAACGCTAGTAACGCCAGTAAATATCTTCTTATGTCACTCTTGATGATTACAAACTGAAACTATGAATTGTACTCAAAAAGAAGAATATCACTCTTTACATAGAAAAAAGTTTAAAACAAAAATGCTTTTTTCATAATAGGTTATGCTTAATCGACTTTTGTAATGTTATTTCTTCAAGCTGTGAAAGAGTCCATTTACATTACTATTCATGAATGAACGATCGGTTAACATTTCAAAATGAACTTTAATGGTGGTACTTGACGTGCTTGACTTTGATTGTCACGTGTTGACCTCAAGGGGTGAGAGGCGGCATTCAAAATGAAGCACGATATTTAAAGTAAAGAAAATATCGCGCAAAATACTAGATTACTTATTCGCCAATGATGTAAATATGGCATTTACTTTCCAGTACATGGAAAGAGTAAAACTAGTGAAACAATTAGTGAAAATAACGACTTCTTTCTTTTATAAATTATTTATCATAGTAGCTTATTGTGAAAACTTTAAATATCTTAAAGCTTTTTAGTTATTCATAATATACGGAAATATGATCCTTTCACGCTAAACGCAAGAGCGAATAACTAGGTGTATGCCACAATTCCTTATGCCACTGATAAATCAGAACATGGTGCACATGGCGAGATATGTAGAGTCTCATTAAGAGATAGGTTCAGCGGTGCCTTGAAATCGGAGACATTACTAAAGTTTCTAATTGCAAGAAAGAACTTGACCTTGTCAGAGTGTATTAGTGACAAAATCATAGGCCTAGAAAAATGTTTGCTCGCAAAACAACCGTTTAAGCGTATTAAGTGGTTTATCAAACTAGGCTCGCAACCTGCTTCACGCTCAGTGCTTTTTTATTGTATAGTTAACCCATGTATGCATAAATTGGATCAATTTATTTTCAAAATTAGGGATGTCTAGCATATTTATTTCTATATTTTATAATATTTCTTTCAGAAATTCCTTTAAGCAAACAGCGCAGACCCTGATGAGACGCCGCATCATGCGGCGTCTCATCTGGGTCTACGCTGTTTGCCAAGGCCGTTTTTCTAGACGCTAGGCAAAAATGGGTTAAAACAAAAGTGGCAGGGTAAAAATGGTGCGGTTTTGCCTTATTATGTTTGTAACGGAGCTAGATATTATTTTAAAACTCAATTAAATAGTTTTAAGCTCGGTATTCTAAGTATTGCCTTATATATTGAAAAAAGATCAGGCAGTAACCTGTTATTCTCTATTTATCAATCTTTTCAACTTGTCTTAATATCAAATGTCCCCCTCAACAGTGTCCTGATCTTTAACTGAGGTAACGCCACTTTATGTGTTCAATTTCTGTGCGCTGGTGTGCGTGTTTTTTTTTTCTGTGTAAATAAACAAAAGGAAAAAATCGCAAACATATGGCTTTTAAGCGTGAGACATAAATGCATATCTACGAAAGGAGACATAAACATTTATGAAGGTTTATAAAAATAACTGATAAGAAAACAACAATTATATATTTGTTGCTCGTGTTACAAAACCATTTTTCCGCAAGTAAAATTAATCTTTTTAAAGAATTAAAAATAATTAACACAGGAAACTTTCAAGGAATATATTTCATCTCATTAGAGATCTGCTATCGGCTATTGGTAAATGTATATAAGAACAGCGTGTATCTGTGAACGGTTTTGAAAGTCAATTTGTCACCGTCGACGCCTCCAGCACCGCGCTGTTACAAAATATCTGAATGGTTCAGTGGCAGTTCAAACTATTTGGTGTTATGTATATTTTATTTTTTTCATTTGTTTTACCGAATGCGTTTCGAAAATCTGTCATCGTTACCCAAAACATAGAAATGTTTTATGAAGTCATTTTGTTGATTACTATGATGTTTTTTTTATATTTAAAACATGCAACGTTATCAAATTATAAGGTGAAAAATGATCTTTGTTTCGAACAATCATTGCCAGTTTGAGCCATATGCACACGGAATTCACATACCCGTTTTATTTTTTTGGGGCGCGGACAGTATACGGGTACCGTCAGAGTTTGATTATTGTAATACCTGAGGTCAGTTGAGGGGATGTGTGTTCCATCTGGGTGTTTCCAAGCAAAACACGTGAGGTGAATTCTCATCTATGGTCGACGTGCACACAAATCTAGCAATGCCACTTTCGGTGACGTTAGCAGATTCTGGTGATATTGTGACATAGGACTCTGGAATAAAACATGTCTAACTGAAGTTAACCCTTACGGAGTAATATGTTTTATAATTTGTTTACTATGTTCACTCTACTAAATTATATAAGAACTCATAAAGTTGATGGCCATTGTGACTGTGGTAGTGGTGTTTGCTCTCGCGTTTTGGTGTGTGCACTAATATAAGCCAACATAATACAATAATTAATTTAACTTTATAGTTAATATTTATGACGGATACACCTAACAAGTCGCAAAAATATATACCGATGGAAAGGTTAAAATCTATTAAAGCGGGTATATACGATTTTTATATGTGTTTAATTGTAATATATTGATAGAATATGTTACAATTACACAAAATAGGCAAGAAAAATTATATATTTAAGTCGAATTTCATAAAATGCAGCAAAGACAATTTAGCGGCCAAAGCCGATTGTGACGTACATATTTTCCTACAATAAACCGAAGCATTCGTCTTTGTATTAGGATTGGAGTTAGTGTTCGTGAGTCGTACGAATAGATTTCGTTGCAGGAATTCAAATAAACCGTTAAACTAAGTTTAGATTCACATCGTACATGTAATGATATACATGCTGGCGAATTCGGCTGTACAGCCGTTTTCAATTCAGAATTAAATATCTGGCTTATTTCGCATTTTTCGACACATGTTCTTCGTAACTTTTATTTTAATTATATTGAAATATATATAATACGTTTTTTACACATTTTATATAAATTCATAAATATTTGACAAAATCGTATATACCCGCTTTAAAAACAAGAGAAACTTACACTCTTCAATAAAGTCGTTATTGACGCAAGTATTTTAGAAGTTCTATTACACGTTTACGTTCTTAAATACGAGCATTGACATTGAACTGTGATCTTTGCCTTTGGCCAAGGGACTAAGTGTCGGCCTGTTCAAATCCGTTGAAGTCCGTTTTAACTTTAAACAATATTCTAAAAGTCCTTATTATGCTGATACTTTGTTTTGGACCGTAGACGTTGAATTGAGACTTTTAAACGCAATCGGCCACTTCTGCTTAGTAACCTTGACCATCCACACATACTTGAAAAAGTACGCTCTTGACAAAGTATTAGTTGGGTTTAAAAGGTTTTTTTTCACAGATTTTGGCATGTTTTGAAGTTAGGTCCTTAAATGCTTATATTGATAAATGTAAACATTAAATTTTAAAAGTCCAGTAAAAATCAAAAATAAAATTTAAAAAGGAAAAAAAACTGGACCGCAGCAGGGCTCGAACTTATGGAACCCCAGGAATCCTGAAGTAAAACGCAATGCCAACTGAGACTATCCTGCCAAGCACACATAATATGCGTATTTTATACGTTATATAAGCAATCTTCGTTGTTTCACAAATTTAAACGACAACAACAGAACTCTCCAATTATTCAATCGTTTCGCGTTGCAACGCTTTATACTTTTTAGGTTTTTAAATCGTCAAAAGATGCATATAATGGCTATATTAGACCATGGCAAATGTTCAGTAATACTGTTTCCTCACATATATCATAACTAAACCGAAAATTTGCGAATCTGAAACAACTTTTTTTCAATTTTGTCAATTAACCAAACCGTGAAAAGATCCCTTTTAAACTATCTGACTTTTATAATAAACGGTGACTTTTCCTTTTGACCGTAGGACATTTTTCGTTCGTTACCAAGTTAAACAAGCAAATTCATTGAATTGATATCCCCCGCCAATATGCTTGTGGACACAAAAGTGTTATATTTGACACTCAGCTAAAAGCATTTTTTTAAATACAAAGGACCATAACTCCGTTATTACAGATGGTGTACAATGCCACTTGGCGTTCATCATCCTCTTATCAATATATATACTCAAAGAAATCCGCCAAAGCACTTCCAAGATATGGCTCCGGACACAAAAATGCCGGCCGGCCGGACGGACGGACGGAAAGACGAAAGGACGGAAAGACGGACGGACGGGAGGACGGACAACGCCAAAACAACAATATCCCTCCGCCTATTGGCGGGGATAAAAATGTATGCTTTTGATTTCTGATGTTTGGCTTTTGACATTAAATTGTGACCTTCACTAGGAATAGTTTTAA